>NC_041718.1:15775500-16075500 GCF_900700375.1 Denticeps clupeoides
AGATGACAAAAAAGGCATGGAGACCTCCAACTCTGTTGATGAGACAAACTATTATGTTTGTTAATTTCTTGACCCATAGTGGGTTTTTGTATGTTTTTTTTGTTTTTTTTTTCTTGTTACACTTGTTTTTAAAAATCCTGTTTCACTAGAGGTTTGCTCAATTTCTCATGTATTTTGTGATCGAACGTGGTTTTGCAGACCCAAAGCAGTGGGGGGGTACAAGATTGTGTATTGTGGAATGCCCAAATCACAAATGATTTGTGTTGTAGCTATGAACCAATCAGAGGTAAAAAAATATTGTGTAGTGTCCAATTGTTCACATAAGATATTCATGTTGGACTCACAGATTCAGACTACTGCAGTCAACTTTATTCAGTTAAATTGGAAGCTTGAGTTCCGGTGGGAAATTGTTAAACTGATTATGAAGACACACATTTTAATGAGAAATGCACATGGGTTCTTGGTTGCTGTTTGACTGGACAAGTTCAGAATGTCATTGATTATGACCAATCAAAACGACCAAGGTGCAGTGAAGCAGACGTTGGGTGAAATTTGGACTTTAGTAATCCTGTAAACGCTCCTTGAGGCCTAGTGCCGCTCTTAGCTGCTAAATATCAGCTTTGGCCTTGCAGCTGATCATCTAGTCACTCTAGATGACCCATCAAGTAGGCGAACATATGCGGAGGTTGCTAAAACGAAATGTTGCTGGTGCTGATTTTCTAATCCAGCCTGGGGACTTTACTACGCATGCTTAGTGCCTAATGACCGGTGTCAAGTGAAAAGGGCCCAGAGGGGTTTAGTGCTGTCTCAGTGAACATGCTGATCACTGCACATCGAGATTATAATCAGATTTACTCGAGTGGGTGTGTGGGGGGATGTGAGTGTTTGGTTAGTACGACCCAACACCAGATGTTGAACTCTTGAGACTTCCATGTCAATAGCGTGTCGTGTTTAGAGATCTTCTCAGCTAAACATAGTTAGCTGGCCAGGGGAAGTGTGAAGCTCAGATTAACCTCTTGGTCCTAACTTAGCTTCCCACGTGTTGTTCATGTATGGACACATGGTCCTGACATTCATTCCATGCCTTTGGGCTAGCGTCAGCATACAGCCAACCAGAATGTTCCTCTTCAGTGGATTCCTCTCTATGTTAAAGTTGAAAACCCCCTAATCTAGGGCCATCTGTGATCACTGCCCATAAATCCAAGGGAGTATTCATTGATTAACTTTGAACTTTGCCGTCACCCTCTGCCTCCCTCAAGTCCATCTCTTCTCTGATTGCAGCCACACCCACACATCTACCTACAAGAACATCAAAGCGAAGGGTCCAGGGGAAATATATGGTGTCTTCTTGGCAGTCTAAACAAATCACTTAGCTTCCAGGGGCACTTTTTTTCTTTTCTCGCAAACAGGAGTGCCAAAATAATGCCTCAGACATGTCATGGTAACCTGACACTGGAGGACCTTTCTTCAGCCTCAGTTGCTGGCCCCAGATGGAGCATTAGGCCTCCGCGCCCTCGATGTACCGGCAGCCTGGGTGCTATACATGGCAGCAAAGTCCCGGCTCCATGAGTGATTTATACCCCCTTGCACCCCAGAGTGGCAGAGTGGGTGGTTGGCTGGATCTGGTTGCAGCATTTATCTGCATCCCCTTGAGTGAGCTGTGAAGTCTAATGATGGTACACAGCATCAGACCAAAACAGAGATGTACAACAGTGAGAGAGGACAAGGAGGACGGCAGGGAATGGATGAACTCAGTTGGTCTGATCTGTGCATTTGACGTAGGCAAAACGTCTAAAATTAAACGGGCTTTTACTTAGAATTCCAAGAAGTAGCAAAACAGTCATATTTAGCAACAGTTAAAAATAAGAAAGAAGAAAGTGAAGTGATTGTCACATGTGATACACAGCAGCACAGCACACGATGCACACAGTGAAATTTGTCCTCTGCATTTAACCCATCACCCTGAGTGAGCAGTGGGCAGCCATGACCAGCGCCCGGGGAGCAGTGTGTGGGGACGGTGCTTTGCTCAGTGGCACCTCAGTGGCACCTGGGCAGATCAGGATTCGAACCGGCAACCTTCTGATTACAAGGCCGCTTCCTTAACCGCTAGGCCACCACTGCCCCAATAAGTTAATGGCGCTAAGTAAAGATCATTTCAACAATGTCCTGTCCATTTCAGTCAGTGCAATTTTTCTTACAGTACTTATGGAACATTCATAAAATAAAGTGTCATTATTTTATTAAAATTACTTTCAGTATGTTTCCACATTTTTTGTTTGTGGACTATATTAATCATTAGGTTCAAGTTGGCCACTTGTCCTTCATTCTTCAATTGTTCCTGTGAGCAACTTTTGATCATGCTGTGCCGGAACAGGGATTAGCCGACGTAATTAGGCTGGTTGTGAGTCAGGCCAAATGACCGAAGATAAAATCTGCTCGGAGCCTCGCCGAGGCCGGGGCCTGGATGTCGGTGCACCAGAGGGCGTATGGATATTGGGGAACTTGGCCGCGTCGAGAGATGCTGTGATGTTTGTGTGTGTTATCGGCACCCGTTTGGGCAGCTGAGGCGGAACTGATTCTGGCACCGAGTTCGGCGCTGTGATCTGCTCGGCGCCCCACGGGAGCGCCACACCGGCTCTTATCTCCACGCTGATTGTTCACCCGACACATGGAACGGAAAGATAGGATCGTCCTGTTTTCAGTTTTACTCTCATGAGGTGTGTCCCCTCTTTCAGACCTTTTCCACTCCCAGACCCTCTGATTGTTTTCACAACGAACTTTTGTAGTGGCTGTGATCTTTGTGAAGAGTACTGCAGCGTAAGCAGAAAATGAAACATGCTGTGTAGCTCTAAGCCACCTTTTTAGGATCCACGGCCAAAGCTCTTATAGTTAATCTGAAAGTTTTATTTACATTTACATACAGCATTTATTCAGACGCCCCTTATCCAGAGCGACTTACAATCAGTAGTTACAGGGACAGTCTCCCTGGAGCAACTTAGGGTTAAGTGTCTTGCTCAGGGACACAATGGTAGTAAGTGGGGTTCGAACCCCGGGTCTTCTGGTTCATAGGCGAGTGTGTTACCCACTAGGCTACCACCACCCCACTGTTAGTGTGGGTGTTTATGTGTGAAGAAGAGATTCTCAATGGGAAAGACACAGATCGTCTAGATTTTCCTCTTTTGGTGTTTTGCTGTTGGTGGAGCTCGTTTCTGAGACGTTGCTCCAAAAGTCTCCCATTGATGTTGACTAGTGTTGAGATCCCATGTAAGAAGTGGCGAGGGGAGCTTCAGTGGTGATTATGTTGTACACATCTGCATGTTCTGAAGCCGATGCTGCTGTGATGTGTGGGCTCCTAGTGCCCACACTGCACAATCCTTTCAGATCCTGCTGATCCTCGATGATTACCTCAGATCATGCTACTGTGCTATTACCGCTCATTTCTCAGAACCAAAAAAAAAAGGTGCACACATCAAAATGGACGCCCGAGGACCATAAAGCGTGTGTGATGGTCTTACGAACTGGATCAAAGGGATCATGTGGCAGTCGTGGTCGGGACCCTCTCCTCTGAACAGGAGGCTGCCCTTGATCCAAAATAAAGATTAGCCTCTCCAAAGCGCCCTCTCTGTTTCAAGTGATTTGCCCCGGCCTTGGGCAACATCCAGTCCCCTTCATTAAAGTTGATTCTCTCTCACCCTTGTTTTCTAATGGCGGCACTTTGGGGTGGTTCGGGGACCGGCTGGGGAGGCATGGCTGGGGGCCGTGATTTCCACTTTGCATCCGACCACACGTCAGCCGGTGGCAGCTTACATGCATAATTAAAACGAGCGCAGGTCTGTGCTGGTCTCTATTCTCGTCTCCCCCCCCCCCCCTCTAGAACTGATACCCCAATTAATTCACGCGGCGAGAACGGAGACCCTTGGCCTTGTTTTGTAGGCTTGCGTCTGTGAAGTTCTCCCCCAACCCGTCCACAACTGCCTGAGGCCCGCAGGAGCACTTAGAACTTACACACTGCGTGACAGACATGCCCCCCACCCCCCCCCCCCCCCCCCACACCCACCACCCCCCCCCCCCCCCCCCCCCCCCCCCCCCCCCCCCCCCCCCCACCACCCCCCACCCCCCCCCCCCCCCCAAACCAACCAACCAATCCTCAGCTCAGATCAACTCCTTCCCCACCGCAAGAGGCATTTTACCGGCGAACCGGCAGTCAGACAGCATGCAACGTGCAAGTAATTCATCTGCCCGGCCCCTGATTAGTTTATCTATAGGCTGTCAGCGTGTGGAAAGCTAATCGAGGCTTCTGCAATTAGCCCGGGAGCTCGATCGCACGATTTATTTTTCATCTGGTGCCAATCTTTTTTTTAAACAGATCTCCGAGTCGATTATTTCTGTAGCGCCTCGGCCGGGCCTGTTCTATTAATGCTGAAGTATAAAAGTTTCTCTGGACGCAAAGTAAATGCCAAAATAATAATAACAACCACAAAAATGTATAAAACTGCAGCACTTTTCATGTGATTTTATAACACCATTACAATCAAGTACTTGATTAGGTGTGTTATTTTCTAGCAGCAATTCGTGGTCGAACAGCATTTGATTGCAGTTATTTCTGTAGCTCTTGGTTTAAAGAGTAATTATGGGGACATCGCCTGTTGTTAGGGCTGTGCAATACACTGATTAGGTCAAATATATGTTAGAAAAAGCTGCACAGGAGCATGGAGAACATGCATTTCCTTCTTACTTTTCTTTCTTTCTTTTTGTTTTAATTATATATTTTATATGTATATAATATTATATATATACAATTTTTTTTTTTTTTTTCCCCACAAACCCATGGACTAATTGGATCACAGTCCCGTTTTTACACTCAATCTTCTGTTGTGTATTTCGCATTGAGCCCAATTGCATTCTGAGCCACAGAAGCAGAATTACTTGTCCTGTATACCATGTACATTATCCCATCTTTGCTAGTGGAGGAGCTTCGTTTTAGAGCTGCATGGCACAGTCCCAGCCTGGGCCTATGACCTCAATGCCCTGGAAGAGCAGTCGCTCGGACCCTCATCCTCCCACAGGTTGCCGAAACAGGAGAGCAGCGGCGGGGTGAGAGTTAACATGGCTTCCCTGTTTTTCCCCCTCTTTTCAGCATGGTTCCGAGTGGTGATGTTTACTAGTTGTCTGAAAGAGAGAGGGTTTGTTTAAAGACTGCAAGTTTCTTTCTTAAAAGAACAATAAGGGATCACATGGCCAAAAAAGATGCTAACAAGACATAAATAGACTGTTTAATGAACAAGTTGACAGTGTAGTATTTGACTTTATATTATAGGTAGGATATTATACTGAAATAGCAATAATGTAATGTTAATGGTTTTGAATACTGTAGTGAAATTTGCTGTAGATTTTATCGTGTCTATGTGTATGGTGTCTATTTCCTGTGGGAAGCAAACGCCATTCTTAAAAACAGCAGACTGTAATTATTTGTGAACTTTCCCTTTTTTTGGGGGAAATGTAGGACAGGAAATGTGTCACAGGGAGGGAAGGGAAGAGGGGAGTGACAGACTTGAGTGGCCTCCTCGTCCCAGAAAACAACAAACCCCAGCTGCACCCAGTAGAAGTGTGTGTGTGTGTGTGTGTGTGTGTCTGAGTTGAGTGAACGTATGGTCGTTTTTATGAAGTCACTAACTGAAGTCCCCAGGGCAGATTTTTGTCACTTTTGGGTATTGTTTTCGGGGGCACTAAAGCAGCTGCTCTGTTCGAGTACGGCTGCCAGGTTTTGTTGGTCGGTGCCGAAGGTGTGAGTCAGCTTCCTGAGGGATGGACCCGAGAGGCTCTGGCCTGTGCCGAAATGCCCAGGATCTCCAGCAGATGAGGGGAAAGCCCCGTTCATCTGCACTTCTTCTCCTCCCAGTCAGCCTGCTCTGCAGTTCCTGCCTCTGTGCTCTTTTGTTTGAATGGCCCGGCTGGTGAGGTTATGAAAATAGCGGCTCTGAGCCCAGCTGGGATCGACTGTAAAAGCTGGTTCCCAGCCCTCTGTCCCCTCCTCCCTTCTCAGTGCTGCCTGATGAAGTTCTCCTTTAAACGTCAGATCTGTGAAAGGTTGAAATAAGAGCTTCCTGAACTGAGATTTCATCGTTAACACTCAAGAGTTCTGAGAATTAATGAGGCGTATGATGTCATAATAATAATACATTTATTAATAATAACAGTAATTACACCACTGTTTTATACCACCTGGCAGTTTATGGTCACATGACCTACAGGAACAACTGAATCAGAGATAATAAGAAAATCTTTTTTTTAGATTAGCAAAGCAAACCAGGGTTTTATACTTGATTATTTTAAATCCTTTAATCAGGTAAATTATTCATATGTAAAGGGTGAGAATAAAGTGTTTTATTCTTGAGCACCGTGTCTGGTCCTTGAATTTGATTGATTTGGCCCTGAGAAGTCCTTGAAGAGTCCATGATTTTGATGTTTAAGACATTGTGGGAACCTTGAATATGGTTATTTATTGACAGAGTTATTTCATTATCACAGAGGGGAGCCAGTACCCTGAAGCTGCTGGTGCCTTTTCCTGCCATTCTGCGAGTTCTGCGAACTGCACATTCACCGAGACCGGTCCTGAGAACAGGACTCTTGTTTTGCGGAACTCAAACCACCCACTCCCCGTGGGCCAGCTTGATAATTAAAAACACGGGCGATGGAGGGCTTCACGTTCCTGCCTTCAGTCCTTCCCCCTGCTCTTCATTTTGGCAGTAGCAAACATTGGGCCAACCCCAGACGTCACTGCTTTGGAGGTGCGTCATACAACAGTGCATCTCTGTCCGGCCTATGGCACGCCTGGGCATTTGCTCATGCTTTGGAAGAGTTAACTCAAGTGATTTGTCTTTTATTAAGCGACAGTAGCCCCAGAAGAGCCGACCTAAAAGTATTGATCAATGCCGACGGCGTTCCGGGGGGCTTTATGACAAACGGTTATCGCTCAGGAGGACAGTGTGCCGAAGCCTGTTTCTCCTTCCAGCTTTATTCACTCTGCATTTGACTAAAAGCGTTCCAGTTTCTTTCAAAGGCAAATTCATACTCTGATGCCAATCCAGAAAGTTTTCTGCTAACGTGTTAGCATCTATGAGATCATTAATCAGAGCGCTTGTATATTCCCAGAGTTTACGCCTGTACAGATGGAACGCTTGTGTTCCAGTCATTGTCCTGAGGTGAATCCAAATGATGCACTTTCTGCTGGGATTTACTTTAAAGGAAACCAAATGATCGTGGATTCTCATAAACTTCAGAAATGGCAACATGAAACAAGCAGAAAGCGAAAGATACACATTTCTGTCCATCTGCCATGAGTTGCTCTTCATCTAATATGGAGTGCAGATGAATGCACCACAGAACCAGAACAACCTTTAAAACAAACATCTGCTCCTTTTGAACCTAGACGTGCGTCTGACCAGACTTGTCTTTTCCTGGAAGTTCTGAAGTGGTTGGGCAGGTAGCAACAGGGTCGGCTCGCCTTCGGAAAGTCGCTGAAGGGACTCGCACCCCTGCGCTTGACTGTAACCGAAGGTGATCCGGTGCAAGCGTAACCCAAGCCGAAGCTTAATTATTCCATATCAGCGCGCAGATCTGTCACCGCTCCCATTCTGCGGTACTAAGAAACATAATGGAGGGGTGATATTAATAAACACAAAAGACGGAGGCTGAGACTGAACCACCCGTGCAAGTCTGCTGTTTTTGCTCCACCCACGTTCCTCCACCCTGACCTGCAACCTGCGGTTGCACCAAGGGCTTTTTGCAGATCTTACAGGTGATCAGGGAACCAGTGGCCCAAACCTATTTACCGGTGGAACCTAGCGATGTTCTGACAGTTCTCTCCCGAGACCGGTCCTGAGAACAGGACTGTTGTTTTGTAGAACTCAGATACAGACACCAAACACAGAGCTGATTTTTTTTTTTTTTTAAATATATATATAAATTTAATGAGGACCCTCAGTAAAAAGTTCTTTTTATTAAAACCAGCTGGGTGATCATTGCAAAGTAAACCAGTTTTTTTTTTTTACCAGCCAGGATTGTTTAGGCCTTTTCACTCATCACTCACAGCCAAAAGTTTTAAACAGATATTCTCCGTCCTCTTTTCTTTACAGAGTTTGTCTGATTCCATTAGTTTTCACTTTTTTTATCCATCACGTGGTGGAGTGACCGGTAAAGCATCCTGCATATCACTCTTAAATGTGTGCTGTTCGAGTTACTTCCTTTCAAAAACGAGATAAGTATTTGACATAATGCTGTAATAATGGTTCTTTTTAGGCGTCTGTAAACTATAAAACATAAAACTGCCTCTGGATCAGTTTAACAATAGCGGCTGCTTGAATGGAGATCCCAGGATAGGCACTTGTCCGTGTGTGGTCCAGAAACTGGGAACTGTCCTCACGTCCATGTCCATCACGCTCCGTCTGTGATGAAAGGCTAAACTAGACTCATTTTCACAGCATGTTTTTCATTTTGTACCATGTAAAACAGATGTCCCCCCTCCCCTTTCATCAGAGACCTGTAGTCTGCGGTGATTCTGGGTAATTCATCTGTTAGCCTGCTTACGGAATATCTGCACTGGTGTTTAAAGGCTAATAACAGCAGATGGATCGTGAGGGAATGGCTCCGTTTAGTTGAGCGTTCATCAGCAGGGTTGACGTGCTTGGCTTTATCGTTAATGAGGCAAGTTGCTTCCTTCACTTAGACTGGAACTTCATTAGAACATGCTCTGTGCTAGATTTGGCCTCCACCTACCTATCACGCCACACGGAACATCATAAACAAGGAAATGCACCATCCCCCCAACCCCCCACCCCAGTCTAATAAACACCTCACTTGTGGTAAACAACCAATCTTTAAAAAAAAAAAACGGGTGGAACACAGTATGCAGAATATGGAGGAAGTGCTGTAGCTCTACATACTTGAAGTAACTGATGGGCGGTATGTAGAACGTTGAGTAATATATTGAGTGATATTATCTATTATTGCACGGTTTCATTTTGCACATTTGTTATTCAATTCACTAGTTTAGTCTGTCGACAAGTTTTCCTCTCGCACTGTCTGTCCCCTGCTTGCGTGTTTTATGTAACGCAGCTTGTTTGTGTCGCACACGTGCACTTTGTCATTGTGTAACTTTGTTTAAACGGTTCCGGAGAAACGTGGTTTCGTTTCACTATGTACCGTGTAACATGTATGTAGCTGAAATGACTATAAAGCTCAACTTCAGCTTCCACTGATTGAGGCCAGACTCACTGTGGCATTTCAAGACCAGACAGATTATGTTCGATAGCTGATTATCACGCTATCTTCGATGGGGGGGAAAAAAACGACGCAGCATATGGATGTTTTTTTTTTTATTTTGTTTTATAGTAACATTGAAACAGCTATTCTTACGCATTGCACCATTTCTGTAAACCTTTTTCCATGTGGGGGCCAGGTCTGTGTTACTGCTTCTAAAAACATTTTTACTGTTAGAACAATGGCCGTTTTTGTTTTTCATGCTAGCACTTGAATCCACTAAACTCTGTGTGATCCTGAGCCTTTGGTCTTAAACTTAATATGCAAGGGGCAAGATAAGGAGATTTGTTTCCCCGCAGTCGGGTTGCCAGGCGTGGGCCGAAGCGCAGTTTACACGGTTCCCGGCTTATTGGCCATAAGCCTCGTGTTCGTTTGGTAGTCCAGGATTGGGCGTGTGAGTCCACTTACCGCACAAGTTGTGTCCTAATTCCTGACCGCTTCCCAGAGATTCCTGGTTGGCTCTTTGTCCGACTTCTGTTGACGAGGTATTTTGGCAGTGATATGGGATACATGGAAAATAGGTTAAATCTGTATAATCACAATTCCAGCAGGGGGATCCCAAAAAAATCTGCTTATACTTAGAATGGGGTGACCTATTTTAAATTATTATCATTTTTAATCTATTCATGTGGCTCTTGGAATAGTTGGTAAAGTTTTGAGTCCTGTACGAGCTAATCAGGTTACATAAGTTCGTTTTATTCCCCTTTCCTGCATTTTTCACAAAAGATCACACACAAGGCGCACTGCAGCCCTGGAGGAGCCCTCAGCCTCCGAGCTGATCCATTTAAAAGCTTTTCCGCCCGCTGTCCTTTTGATGTGTATTAATCAGAAAGGAGGGACAATGGAAAGCCGTGCTTTTGATTTAAATTTCTCATCCTCTACCCACATGATGAGGCCACCTCTGCAGCAGCTACATTTATCTTTCTTCTGCTGACAGCCTGTAATCTGATGAAGAATGACCATTTCGACTTACATTTATTCCTGTATGGTTTTGGTTTATTTAAAAATTCCATATATTTGGTATTTTATTCGAAATATCCATTATACCCAGTCAGTGTTTGTGCTCTAGAGAGACTGAATCCCATTTGCTGCCATGTGTGTTTTTGGTCTCTTGTAGCCCTTCATCAGTGGTCAGTCTCTGACCACAGCATGGCTGCACACTGGATATATTGGGTGACATTGACGTCCATAAAAATCCCATCAGCACCGCTGTGACTGATAGACTCTTGCTAACTCAACACCGATGTCCCACTACATCATACATGGACAGAAGTGGGTTCGCTGTACTGCTGGCCTGGATGTACACTGGCTTTGGCTAATACATGGATAATGGCCACCGTGTAACTAAGACAATGTGAATGCTGACACACTCAAATATATTTTGGTATAACGGCAACATTAATTGACATTTCACTGGGCGCTATTAAAATATGAATAAGTAAGTGTTTGCACAGAGTAAATATTTAACTGCACACTATGCAAATAAAAGCAGCGCATGGGCCAGAGGTTAAACTAAATCAGTCTGAATGATGCTTGAGTTCAGACTGAGCAGAACAGTGCTTATTTAGTCTCTTTCACAAAACAGAGTTTATCTGAAGAGGCTATCTATAAATCAGTTCATACGGAGAATTCGCCGCTATAATTCGGGCGAGCCCTAAATGCACATTGCAATTACACGAAGAGCTCAGAGATTCTCTCTCATCATGGATTGTGCCGGAAGGAAGTAGATTGAAATCATGTTTTCTCTCTCTTAGAGCATTTGCTAATTTTAGACATTCCGCACAATGTGTTTTAGGGGTTATAGTTCCATTTATTTCATTATTATTTTTTTACAGATACAGAGACCTCAGCCTCTGCTGACATGTAACCACTGTTTAATGTCACCAAGGCTGGTTCCACCCAGATTTCCTCCCAAACCCGTGGGCTAAATCTGTGTTCAGAACGATCCAGAAATCACTCGTGTAAAACGTACAATTATGAACGATCCTTGATCGCTTTCCTGTTCACAAATTATCCCAGTAACCAGCGCTCGACTGGTGCCAATTACCCCGGCCACATTAAGGAAGCGCAGTGTCAAACAGGACATCTTTTTTTTTTTTTAAACGCGCATATACGTCGACTCACGCGCAGACGAAGTGCACGTTGGGGTGAAGAGTACAGTACCCCGCTGTCTGATGCGTGTAAACGTTTATCATGTCCAATTTCTAGCAGGCCTATGTGAGCTCTTTGTGTTTGCAGGCCTGAAATAGTTTAAAGGCCCATGCACTAGGCTGTAATTGAAATAATGATATACATAATTATAGTCTGCCGCCTCCTCGAAAAACAAGGCAGGGCGGCGATGGCAAAACCACGGAGGGAAGCACAGCACTTCTGTTGGAGACTCCAGCCGGACAGACAGACAGAAGCTGAACAGAGAGATGATGCTGAAAGCATTTATTGGAGCAGGAGAGATGGTTTTTCTTTGGTGGCTGATGTCACTTCAGCAGTCTTGCTTCTGCAGGACATTTCTGTGCAGTTCATGTGTTGTTGGTGGGACGTTTCTGACCCTTTAAACCTTTTTTAAAAACTGTTCAAAATGTCCTGCATTGTGTATATTTAACAAGTTGCATTGTTTCAAGTCACAATATCTTTATGAAATCAATTAATTGTGAGGTCATAAAAACAGTACCCACGCCAGAAGGGCACCAAAGCAAAGAAACTTACCGAAGCTTTAGGTAAAGTAATTCATTTTAACCAATTACATTTAAGCCTTCAGGCATGATTTCCTCCAGTAAACTAATCCCAAGAAAAACAAAATCGAATTAAAACCTCCCCAATGGCGGAGGTGGCAGTCATTGACTGGGAGCAGTAGCTTGGGCTTGCTAAAGATCAGGCTAAAGCTACAGCATTTGGTTTGAATATGGATTAGATGTGTTTAAAAAAAAGGTATATGGGTGTTCATTTTTCTTAAAGCATTTAAAAGTAAATAATTTTAACTAGTGGTGGGACATTATCAGCGTTAACGTGCTGTGTTAACGTGAGATTCTTATCGGGCGATAAAAACGTGCTGCGTTAACATGAGACTCTTATCGGGCGATAAAAATATTATCGCCGTTAATCTACTCACAAAGTTGGGTTGGGAGCTGGGTCTATACTACGCAAGCTATTGTGCCGGAGTTCAATGGTTACTCTAGATGTATAAGTATATTTCTTCTTTCTTGTGTCTTTTAGTTTCTTATTTCCTAAAGACTTTTATTTTGTTTTTGAGACCCGGTTCATGTCTCTTGGACACATGGCGTGAGCTGTGAGAGGTGCGTGGGGTTTGTGTGCAAAAAGTTATTTCTTTCATTTTAATTTATGTACATATTATAAAATATATTTTTTATGTTCTTTTAATACTGTATATTGTAGAGAGAGGTGCAGAAAGACGCGATGTTCTGACGCGACCTTGCTTTTTGTACAGGAATGCAGTATTGTAAATTGTGAATGCTTTATGTTAATGTTCAGTTCTCTTGGACACATGGCGTGAGTTGTGAGAGAGAGAGGTGCAGAAAGACGTGATGTGTGACGCGACCTTGCTTTTTGTACAGAATACACCTTTCACAGAAAATCTCTCTCAGCTCATCATTTGTGGTTCAAGAAATGAAATCAAAAAGTTACACAACGCAGAAGAAGAACCACTACACTATGATGACTTTCACCTTGATATTTTAGCGCGGATGTATACCTAGCCGAATTGCACTGTAGGGGGCGAGAACGAGTCTTCGAACTGTGAAATAACCACATCAAACGTGACGTGGTAACATGGATGCAGCTGAATAAACAGTACATCTTATTGAACATAATTTATTTTCATCACCAATTATCATAGTAGAACAGCTTTCTCAAGCAGTTTGTGATGCATTTTGGAAACAGGAGATGAGCCCGCTGGTCTAATGCGCCACCTGGCTTGAGAAACCCGTTCTCAAAGACTTACTTTTAGTCATTATTTGGGTAGCACACATATTCTGAATGCCTTCGGCAGAATTCAAATGAGCCATGTTAATCTAGATTAATTTTTCTTACTTTAGATTAATCTAGATTAATTCCAAGACTACAGTGAGATTAATCAAGATTAAGAAAATCTATGCCCACCTCTAATTTTAACCAACAGCATGTTGCTTCATTACACTCATTTGAAAGAAAGAAATGAAGGTGGTGAGGGACCTGCCATAACACACACTGAACAAATCACACATAAAAACTAGTCAGATTAAGGGCATTTTGGCTGGATGTACAGTACAGGCCAAATGTTTGGACACACCTTCTCATTCAATGTGTTTTCTTTATTTTCACCACCATTTGCATTGGTAGATTCTCACTGAAGGCATCAAAACTATGAACGAACACATGTGGAGTTATGTACTTAACAAAAAGTGGAGACCTGGCCTCCACAGTCACCGGACCTGAACCCAGTCGAGATGGTTTGGGGTGAGCTGGACCGCAGAGTGAAGGCAAAGGGGCCAACAAGTGCTAAACACCTCTGGGAACTCCTTCAAGACTGTTGGAAAACCATTTCAGGTGACGACCTCTTGAAGCTCATCGAGAGAATACCAAGAGTGTTCAAAGCAGTAATCAGAGCAAAGAAACTAGAATATGAAACATGTTTTCACTTATTTCACCTTTTTTGTGAAGTACATAACTCCACATGTGTTCATTCATAGTTTTGATGCCTTCAATGAGAATCTACCAACGTAAATGGTCATGAAAATAAAGAAAACACATTGAATGAGAAGGTGTGTCCAAACTTTTGGCCTGTACTGTATTTAAGAGGTTACGAAGGTTACTTTTAGTCAGAATGCCTTCCAAATCGGTGTGAGTGCTGTGTGAAGAACAAATCACTTTCAGTAATACTTACATCTTGTAATGAAGTACGGTTGCTAAAACTTAAACTGCTCAAACTACAGAGTTGATTATGCAATCAACAAAGTCTCACACTCAAGTTTTTACTGCGTCCAAGAAAAACACACTATCTTCAGGAGCTGGCCTGTGACAAAAAAGTTTTTAAGTGTGTGTGTGTGTGTGTGAGTGTGAGCGTGCATTTCATTCCTTTCTTCTGAGCTGTGCGATATGCGACTGTAGGAAGTGGGAATGTGAGGAATTTGCAAGCGTCACAGTGACGGCAGCGTTTACTGGCCGAGGACTGTGAAGTCCTGGCCCGACAGCGTCTGTTTCTGAAGGTTTGGTTGTGTGAAATAAAAGTAATCATCTCATAATCACCTCAGAGTAAGATTGATAATAAAAAAAAAATACCATAAATGCACCAAGCT
Source organism: Denticeps clupeoides (assembly GCF_900700375.1). Lineage (NCBI taxonomy): Eukaryota > Metazoa > Chordata > Actinopteri > Clupeiformes > Denticipitidae > Denticeps > Denticeps clupeoides. The sequence goes on from NC_041718.1 coordinate 15,790,107, forward strand.
TAATATATATAACAGAGGTTCTTTTTTTCCCCTACTTCTCAAATTATCAGTGTGTTGTGACTCAGTTTGGATTTTTGTGTTAGAGTGAGATCATCCACTCAGAGTTTCAAACAAACTTGTGTCACAGATCACTTGATATTTATATGCACCAAGAATAACTTGTTTCCTTTTGCTCATATCTTAATGGGGGATATAAATATAGTTTAAATCCATTAATAATGTTGTGACACAATATAATATTTAAAGTCTTTATGATTTGGTTTCCTTATCCAACTGAGAAATTCAGTATAAGAAGCAAGCATGTATGTGTGTGCACATGAGAAAGCTGCACATCCTTTTGTGTTGTTTTTTTTTTTTTTTTTTTTTATCATATATGATAATGTTGTTTGTATTTTCTTGTATTATCATTAAAGGATAAAATGGTTAGTTATCAATATGATGTAACTATCTTACACTGATTCGTTCAAAACTGCAATATTTACGTTTTACTGTGCTCTTCATTGCATATTTTGTTCAGCAGCATTTTAAGTTTGGTTTGTATACATTTAATATATGTTAACGTCATGTTCTTTTTTATATTTTATATATCTAGATATGGGACATGAGTGACGACGAAAGCATCTGAGCCGACCTGGACGTATGGCCTTAACAGAATGACTAAGACGTTGCTTCAAGCTTAATATCAGCATCTCAGCTTCCTGTAACTGCTGGGATCAATTGTGTTCAGTGTCGACACCCCCCTCCCCCACCCTTTACCCCAATCTCATGTTTACTTGTCTATGTATTCTATATCTACTGTTAAAACATGCAATTGAAATAAGTCTGCATTAAAATGTCATTCCATAAGGATTTTTTTCCATTATGACCGCTTGGACTGATTTATAGTAATATTTTCCTAGGTCCTTTAACCTAATTTATTTATTGGAATTAATGACTGCACAAGGGTACACTACAGCACATTTCTGTCAAACTATTTCTGATTGCTTTATACTATCGCTGCTATTGAACAAAACACAAAAACAGACACTTCAAGCAGAGTTTGTGGTTTAAGAGCACTTTATTGTTCATCAAGGCTACTTTAAGTACAAAAAGGTGGCCTGCCAAAACCTTTTTACTTGAAAGACAAAAGGCCACAACATCAGAATATAATACAGATTTACAAACAGGTCAGGGGCAAAATCAGAAGGACAAAGATGTTTCTGTTTCCATGTGAAGGACAATTTAATTTATTCTTTTTTTATTACCTATTCTTCCCAGAAGCATAACTTGGTCTTCCTCACATCAACAATATAAATAAGAAATAGGTCAGATCAAACTTGGAAAACATCCAAGCCCTGACAAGTAGCTCTAAAAGGCGAGTGTTTTTGTTCGGTAGTCTGTAGGACTCAAGCAGCCGGGATGTTCAATGCTGTGTTGAGACCGCTTAGTAGCCTTCAACAATAATACACAAGTGGCTATTACTATAATGCTGTGTTCTCAAAGAATAACTGTGTTCCTGCACTTTTACAGACAAGTCTACAAAACAAAAAAAGATCAACTTTTTCTGGAGAAAAAAAAATGCATGATTACAATCAGGGAAAAAATTAAATAGCTACATATTAAACAAATTAATTGTTCCTCAAAAAATACCTATGATTTTTTTTTCTCTGTACATTCGTTACGCACAGCGTAATGATGGTCTTATAGTTACCTATATAAAAAGTCTTTTTTTTTTTTTTTCCTTTTTCTCCTACAGCGTGTAGGGTATGGTGTGCCAAAGCTGAAAGTGAGTGTCCAACCTAGTAGTAACAATGGCCTAGTATACGAAACAATTTTGTCAATTGCATACAAAAAGTACAAGATGTACGGTTTTCTTTTTTCGATTGCCTTTTTGGGTATAATGTAACTAACGATAGCCGTCTGGCAGCTATGGTTAGCCCTCCGATGTTGAATTTAGACATTTCAGCCAATTTCTTTTCTTTGTATCTTGGAATGTAAGGGACATACGATCTTGAGGAAGATCACGTGCAGTCAACTTCCACCACGTCATATATCGCTTGTGTCTGCATGTGTTAGTAGCTATACGGACAAAATGAAAGTAAAACCTGTACTTAAAAATCCCTACTGGAGGAATGTACACTGTCTTGGTACAGGTCAACAAGAACTACAAAAATATTCAGGCTTTAATAGATGCAGTCAACTGCTATGATTCGAACGTTAAGAAAAGTTGAAATATCTAAATACGTGAAAAAGAAAAGAAAATTACGAATAAACGTGACTGGGCACGTTTTTGGCAGATTGTCAACTCTAAGGGCTGACCTGTCCACAGCTGCTAATGTTTATCTTATTTCAGTCATGCAAAATGCAATAGCATCCTGTACCATGGATTAATATTATATAAATCCAACTGTTAATATATAGAAGGCCTGTCCGGAGGCTATTCTCTTTTGCTGGCTGCTACTGTAATGTATATTGAATAAAAATTAATAATATTGAGTACAACTGTACCAGCAGTAAGTTTATTTAGAACTGTTACTGAAAGAAAAAAAAAAAAAAAAAAAAAAAACTAAATCTGAAGAGAGGCAAATATATATATAAAAAAGATTGAAATGTCTAAACAATAATAGATACCAGCTATTTAAAACATGCACCTGTAAGCAACTAGTTTACCCTTCAAACCTAACTATTCTACCAAAACCTGGGGGTTGCCTGGGTGGAGGGGAAAAAAACAAAAAAAAAAACACACACACACACATCCAAAACTATTCGAAAATGCCCATGTTTGGAGAACAGTCCTGTTGTCGGCACCGACCTTGACTGAAGGAATTGTCTTGAGCAAGAGTTTCCCGGACCCAGAGTAGGGTTCTACCCCACTGACGCACAACGCACTGCTGTCAGCAAATTGCCAACATAGTCAGACCATACCCCAAAATGGAGTGTGTGCATCCAGTGCCATGTTTCTATGGAACCTCTAAATCCCTCATTGATAGTGCAAAATCAGGCCAGGTCTTCTTCCTTTTCAAGTAAACGCCTAAAAAAACGAAATACTTCCCAACAAACTAAGCGCACGACAACCTGGAGACGGGACAATATTGCGACCGGTGTGAGAATGCGCGTTTCTTTGGTAATTTTTTCTTTTTAGACTGGGCATCACGTAACACAAAGGCGAAGGGGAAAAAAAAAGAAAAGAACAAAACTAAATGAAAGAAATGAGATTTCTGTCATATGTACAAAGCTATACACTACCGATGCTGCAAGCGCTGGGCATGCACGGTAAAAACAACAAGGAGGAGCAGGGGAAGTAGCTGGTCCTCAAGAGACGACCGACGGGGAGTGGCTGTGGTTGACCATGTGACTGGGGGACGTGTCAGGGCTGCCGGACGAGCTGCCCTTTGCTTTGATCTGCAGCCAGGTCTCACCCAGCGCCTTGGCAAAGTGGTCATCCACTGTGCCCGTGATGGAGACGGAGTTTGTCACCGGTTCGGGCTCCTTGTAGTTCTTCCCCAGGCTGCGGCGGAAGTGCTCCTCAATCACAGGGTCACAGGCTGTGTTGGCTAAAACAAGAAAAATAAAATATATATATATAAATCTTAAAAAGGAATCCTTGTGTGCATGCAAGTAAAAGTGACAAGGATAATAACAATGTTCATGATGAAAGTACAATGACAAGGAAGTGTTTTTTTCTCTCTCTTTAATAAGTTGCATAACTTGATCTGGAATATATTACTGTTCTTCCCCATGTGATTGTAAAAAGCAACTGCAGCTTAGAGGAATATGAAAACTCCATTCCTGTGACCCATTTATTGACCTTTCCTTCACCGCTTTGCCAAAGGCAGGAATTGGCCATAACCTTGTCCAGATCAAGCACGGAGCAACGAGGACCAAAAGGTCAGTGACTTCATGTTGAAATGATTACAGATTTTGTGTTTGTTGCATGTAAAACTTTGATAAAAAATTCAAAGACCTAAAAATTAAAAGAAACATCAACTGTATCTTAATACATCAGCACAACCACAACGTTTGAATGAGAATCCCAGAACAGTAAACATGGGGGTCAACTTGCACTATGGGTTATGGTTATGGTTAAAACTGGGAAATCCTAGAAGAAAATATGAGGAAACAATTATTTAGAAAATGCTCAGCTCTGCACACTTACTGTTTGAGGCTCTCCTGTAGCTGGACGGGAGGCCAGAGGAGCAGCCGTTGTGAGAGACAGTGCAGTGGGAGAGGTTACAGTTGCGGTTGTTTGTGGACACGCATGTGATCACAGAGGGACGATTCTAGTGGAGGGGAGAGGAAAAAAAAAAAAAAAAAACTCAGAATTTCTTCAGATGGAGTAAGGGCTGGCGTGGAGCTCAGCACTACCTGCTGACGCTCGGCTGGGCTCACAGCGGGCGAGATGGAGACCGCACGGCTGGTGTCCATGCTGTTTTTGGTCAGTGCAAGAGGCTGGTCCATGGCCAGGCTGGACATGTGGGCGTAGTGCAGGCTCATGTGTGGAGGCTCGATGGGGCTGCGGCTGCGATCGCGGGGGTCTTTGCGGTAGTCCCCGTTGACAGGCTTACCCCTGGAAGGGAGAAAACAAACACAAGGAGAAGATTGTAGTGAGCCCCCCGGGCCAGGCGAGCACTAACAAGTGCAGCTATTAATACAGCATTCAGTGGGCTTGGCATGTGCGGCCGAGGCAGGAGCCAAACAGGCTTGATAAGCACTTCTGTATGCCGGAGCAAGACCACTTTCACCTCTCTTTCACCGCATCACGTTCACAAACTACACAGTCAGCAAGTTGCTGAACATCATGGGAAATCACCACCCTTATATTCTTTTTTTTTTTTTTTAATTGCTATCTGTTACACACAACGTTAAAATGGTACTCTGTTCCTCAGGAAGGAACAGATGCAGTGTGGGTCTCTTCCGCTGTGTAAACCCCCCCCCCTTCCTGAAGGAGCGACTGCCTCCTGCCAACAGCGGAGGCCTAGTTAGGGGTCTCATCTGAGCTTCAGAGAAAAATTCAATACTGTTCGCGGGCCAGATACTACAAAACCAGAGTCACAAAAGGAAACGCGCCATACGGAGCACTGACTTAAAATGCATTTTAAAACATTTTATAGATTCCTCATTTCTAGTAATACTAATTGAATCCTAAAGTAAATAAAAAAAGAACGTTATTTATAGGCGTCTCTGCAGAAGTGAACGTGACTCCATGTCAAGGCAAGAACAGCACAATGGGTACATTTTGACATTTTAAGGGGAGAGACTACCGTGGCGGACCAGAGTCACAGAAACTGTCACGTTACTCGGCAACCGCACCAGTGTACCAAGCATCTGTAGCCATGTCCACCGGAAATGTCTCTCCCACAGCAACAGCATTAATCTGGGCTGAGGCTAACCTTTCCGGGCCGTTCAAGCATTTCGACTCCGATTTCAAACTGGTAGCCACCCTCAGTTCCCCCTGGCTGTCTTGGACAGCTCAGTTCTGGGACAATCCTGCCACCCAACCACATAAAGACAACTTCTTTATCCCTTTAAATAAAACCCCAAAGCAGACCCGGAGTGATACTCGTATAATTTACAGATCATTTCGGTTTGTAAATGAGAGGAATTCGTTTCACTGGTGAAAGCATGCGCATAACCAGCACAACCAGAAACATGGAGGAGATTTTGGAAATGTATGCATGATAGTGTATTATGCATGGAAGACTGCTGGTTGGAGAATCAGGAGATGACCGTCCAATTTCCTCCAAGGCTGCGGTGACCGGGTGAAACGACGATGTTGCACCGCTGATCTGAATTTGCATTAATTGTTGGAATTGCGACACCATGCAGGGACTGTTTACTTTAATATCCCTACAGAGACTCCACAACACTGTTAATCTAGGGCAGAAGAAGCGGTCGTCTGGTTTAATGATCATAAAACAAACACAGATAAGGCTTCTCATGAAAAGCTGTTCCTCCACCTTCGAGGCACATATGGGGTAATTCTATATTAATGTGCCCCACAGAGCTGCTTTAACTTGCCTTTTTTCCCGTTTGTTTCTCCCTGGGGCATTTAAACAGCTCGGCACAAGCAGAGGGGGTGGGTGACCCCACCGTTTCGATGGGAACGGGCAAAAGTCTTCACCTACAACAACTGTGTTTCTCTCTGCAGTAAAAGAGGGTTGTCTGAAAAGTAAAAAAAAAAAACGAGGAGCTCCCATCTGTTTTGATGAACTAGGGAAACGCAGGAAAAACAGAGCGGAGCTCTACTTTAATCCTTGCCAAAAAGCATGAAGACAACCCAGCATCCTCCCACAAGAAAGCCTGGGGCCTCTGAAACTTGGCAGGCAGTCAGGTGCAGAGTGGGGGTTGGTGGGCTCTGTGCAGGTTCGAGCTCCTTCACAATAAAAGTCCTGTGCACTCACTGCGTTATGTAAAAGCATCGGAGTAGAATTTCATAATAATGTTTATTGATTTGTCTTGATCAAGAACTAGAGCCGGCTCTAGACGTCACCCCACCATTTTTTTTTTTAAAAGGTCTTTGGTTCAATGCAAGATGCAATTTGTGGCAAAGCTCATGACATCTTAAAATGGTTCCTCAGAGCGGTCCATTAATTTAAGAATCAGCAGAAAACCACACCGTGCACAGTAATGAGCCTGGTGCCGTGCAAAAGTTGCCAGGTTTGGCTTTGATGAAACTTTATTATTACACCACACCTTTGTTTACAGGGGCTTTTGAAAAAACCCCTTATCAGCCAGGTATAAATCCTACAGCGACAGCAGACTCTGCAACGACCTGACAAGTGTCGAGCACCAAAGTCTGGGGACACTTTCTCATTACAAATCCTGGCAAGCTGAAGGAGGGGTGGGGAGTTTATACCTCCTTTAAGTCCCTGGAACCGCGCCTTAAGAGATACAGGAAACATCTGGGAGAGATCAAATCATGGAAGGTTGAACCAGAGGACAAAAACACAAGGTTGCCAGTGCCCAAGAAAACCACAAACTGATTGGAGGACCATTTCTTGGGCATTGTTTTTAATCCCATCTTTGAAGTAAAAAAAAAAAAAAAAAAAAAAAACTGAACTAATAGAAAGGGGGGAGATCAGTACATTGAAGGAACGTTCGGCATAAACAAGATATGATAGATTGTTAATCCGTTAATAAATGTCTTAAAGCAAGATTTACACAATCGTCCTGGTAGCATGTAAAAATATGTTCGTTTCACTGAGAAATGTCATTATTTTTTAATGCCCAAGTTTCCAAACTTGAACAGGATATAGGAAATGGTGCACAAAATTATAATTTGCTTTCATAATTGAATATGTTACACCTGGTTAGGTTTGGTTTAGGTTTTTAATATACCCGATATGCACCATTACCGGACAAAGCCAGTGAGTGGATACGGTGTGTGTCGCCCTTTCTGTGCATGTGTAAATCCATATGTGTTAGCTGCTCTAGTACAACATTAACTAGAACCGTTCTAGATACTAGAGCAGTAGATCCTGCCTAAGGGAGCCCAAAAAGGCAACGGTGCACTCCCAACTACAGAAACCCATGTAAAACAGCAGCGCGCTATGATTTCATCAGCCCTGACCACTTTGGCAGGTCTGCCTCCCCTCTTCATTTGGCTAGGGCTCGAGCCATGAGAATCAAGCTCTCGCTAAGTTCCCAGCAGGCCCGCAAAAGACCGCCAAAGAAAGTTCCCTCATTTGCAGAGTGGGGGAGTTATCATTATTATGTTAAATGTATATTAAATTATATACACTGCTATAAAAAAAATAAAGGGAACCCAAACAATACAATGTACAAAGTTGAACCAAGCGGTCCACCAAGCTGTCCAGCCTTCACAGGCTGTTGTGCAAATGGAATAGACAACAGGTTGAAATTATAGGCAATTAGCAAGACGTCCCCAATAAAGGCGTGGTCCTGCAGGCGGTGACCACAGACCACTTCTCAGTTCCTATGCTTTCTGACTGATGTTTTGGTCGCTTTGGAATGCTGGCGGTGCTTTCGCTCTGGTGTTAGCATGAGACTGAGTCTACAGCCCACTCAAGTGGCTCAGGTAGTGCAGCTCATCCAGGATGGCACGTCAATGCGAGCTGTGGCAAGAATGTTTGCTGTGTCTGGCACCGTGGTGTCCAGAGCATGGAGTCGCTACCAGTAGCCAGGGCAGTACATCAGGAGATGTGGAGGAGGCCGTAGGAGGTCAACAACCCAGCAGCAGTACCGTTTAGCAGCAGTACAAGTTTTGTGTGATTTTGTCAGCACATTCAACTATGTAAAGATCAAAGTATTTAATAAGAATATTTCATTCATTCAGATCTAGGATCTCATTTTGTATTTTTTAGCAGTATACACACACACTTTTCAGCTCCCCTGCCACTCCAGGAGAAACAAAATGACTTCAGAATCATTTCATAACCTTTCATAATCCTGATCAAACGGTTCAAATTGAATCACATCTGACCCAAAATCAACACGTTTTCCCTCCCTGTGTGCAGGAGGTCAGTAGAGAAAGGCTACGATGACGGGGAAAAGGGGTGGGGCGTCTCCAGAGGGGCTTCCAGCACACAGTGTCCCTTTGTTTTGAGCTCCACTGTGAAAATGAGAAAATGTCCCCTGCATGACACGGAGCTCCTCAACAACACTGCTCTATGGCAAAAGTCCGTCAACTTTCACTGACCCCCGAGCAGACCGCTGCTGGCTCTATTGGAGCAGATCACAATAAAATGTACAAAAAGATACTCCAGATGAAGATCCGTGGAGATACCCCCAACCTGCATGCAGAGGAACATATCCCTCAGAGGCACAGCACCTTAACAGTAACCTGTGCCCGAGCCTGTAGGATCGGGTGTCAGCCACCTTCCCCCAGGCGCGCCCCCACCCCCTTCCGCCATCAATCAGCCCAACAAAAACTCCCTCGCAACGTCCCTTCAACCATGAGCTGCGCGGAGCGCCGTGGTGTCTGCCAGACCAAACAAACCCCTGATTGAAACAAGGAGACCCACAGTGATGGCGTCTCCATTTAAAACATCTTTATTTACACAATCGGTTCTAAAGCCGAAAAACGTTTGCGTTCTGATAGCAATCTGCATCCACGACGATGAGGACGATTAGCCAGATTTAATTACAGAATGATGTTGTAGTGGCTGAGCAGAAGGGTTTAATGGCCCTTCCACGTCACATGGCCCCAACTCAACCTCATTTTCCAGAGCAGACGACAATAGCACCTGGTCAACACCTTCGTGAGCAACAGGAAGAACACCTCCACCTCCTCCACTGGCCGCGGTGTGGTTGCCGCATCACCGAATATAGTGCATTGTGATAAACATTGCACAGGCTACGGCAAGTATGGAGTAGCTTGGTTCATTCTGGATTATAGCTTGACATCGTGGGAAGCCACGTCATTACGAGGCGACTGAAATTTTGTTTATAAAAATTCATACCAGCTATGAGCCGAGACATCTGCCCAAGTCGACACCGTACAGTGCAGTTGAAAACTTGCTTTCAAATTAAAAAGGTATCTGATATTACGCATGCAACTGTATACAACAACAAAAAAAGACTCCTGATACGACGGTCAGTCACATGATAAACCCGCTAGTTTAGCATATCAACAGTAAGAATGTATTAATTGTGGCAAAAATGTTTACGAGCACAGCCACAAAGCACATGACACGGGGGCTCCAGTAATATTAATGTCATTGGAGGCCTCAGACTAAGGGCGTCATTCACGTGTTATAGAAAGATGTGGGTCGACAAACACCCACAGCCGAGCACATGCTGCTCCTGAACAAAAGACAATCGTTCCATACAACGCAGCTAATGGTGCTACTTTCCTCCTGAACCCATGGGAATACCCACGAAAGGCGAGGGGCCGATGTTGCGACTGACAATTGTAGAAATTCTGGGGGGGGGGGAATAACACAACACCCTTCTAAATATGGAAAACGGTGCAAACGTGCCGTCTCCTTTTCAACTCCAGCTCTGTGCAGCCGTTATCTAGATCCCACCAGCAGCTGCAAATAGCCCCCAGAATGCTGAGCAAGAGATGGAAATCTCAGATATGGCTGGAATCTGCAGGCCCGGGCGAGCTGACTGCCCCCGTTGTTCTTTCCCTCGCTAGCACATGGGTCCCAATTTGCTGCACGCGTTCCCAGGCCCAGTGACTTGACTGGGCCGCTTCTACGTCGGGCCGAGGTGAGTTATTCAGCACTGAACAGCCATGCCTGTGGTCCCATGAGCCGGGGCAGCTTTTCCAGGCCGGCCAGGAATGCACGGAATCTATGAGCAGCAGCATGGCCAGGCACCAGAAAAGCGCCATGAGGCTGGAATGTGCAGAATTCCGGGGATCAGCAGAATGTCGGCCTTCTGTCCGTTTCCCCTCAGAAAGTAATGTGAAGGAGGGATTACGCAGCAGAAAAAAAAAATGCCATTCTGAAGAACATACAGCAAAACATACACATGGGAACATTGCAGCTTTTTTCAGCCACGTTAAATAAGACAATGTCGTATAAGATTTTTTAGTGAAGTACATATCCTAACATCATCTTTCAATTTTGTGAAATATAGTCTGAAGAGGGATTTAAAAAGTAGATTGCTGAATAACATCTTAATTCAGGGTTTATGATGAAATATTTATGCCATTCAACCTTCAGGCCCGATTCACGACCGTTAATGTCTAAAATTCGCGAGATGACCGCACTCACAACTGCGACGCGAACAGGCGGCTCATCTTGGCCATGCGCTCGCTGCTGATGTCGAGGTCGTCGTCGCCGTGTTCCCCGCTGTACTTCCTCTTGTTGGGGCTGATGGGAGGAGGGCCGGTCCTGTGGTTGCTGATGCTGGACGACAGGGACACGGGCTGCATTCGGGCTTCACCTCTCAGGGCAGCCTCACCTGCGTCGAAGAGAAGAAGTTCAACTTCAGATTCACGGGGAAAAGAGCGGAGCCGGTTTCTACACGTATGGGGATCCGAACACATGCTATATGCACAAACGGCACAGGCTGCATGTACGATTTAAATGAATAAATGATTTAGATTTTTTTATATGAGTAATGAGTAGCAGCCTTTTTTTTTTTTTTTTTTTAGCAACTGCTGTGACGTAAAAAGAATTTTACGTGGCACTTTTAGCGCATTGCCCCATTCGTAAGTAAACTCGTTTCTCAGCAGTAAAACCGAGCAAGGACAATTAGATCTGCGTTACGAGGGCTACCAACCAGCTGCCTGCAGATGTTTATGGCCAGTTCAAAAAGCTGCGGAGAAGTACTGTACGAAGGAAGGGGGGGGTGGACCACGAGCCTTTGCTTTCTTTTACGTGGTCGTGTAGAGGAGCCCGGCAAACAGCGCGAACTGAGGAGGAGGGACGCAGGAAAATTACAACTGGCAACCACTTAATGCTGGGACTTTCCACTTGGGATGAGGCCGGATCGGCCCAAACGTGGAGATTTACAGCGTGCGTTTACGCTACTAAATTTATATGCAGCACAACCAAGTCAGTATTAGTGAGAGAGACCATGCTTTGAGGTAATGCAATATGAAAAAAAAAAAAAATAACGCCATTAAAATGTCTGTTAACTATTATCTTGGGCATGTTAAAATGTGGTGGGTCCCCAACAAACGAAAGGCACATCGTGAGGCGCCTTCTAAACAAGCGGCCTATTTTCCCCGCTGGCATGTTTCTGCTCGTCCGCCTGTGGCACCATGGCAACACGGGGGATGACATCATTGTTTTTGGCACTGGGCAGGGTCCGTAATAAAGAGGAGACTGTGGGCCTCAGCTTATCTGTACTGGGCTTTGAGGAAAGTGCTCCGAAGCAGGGGAGTTAAGGCGGGGGGGGGGGGGGGGGGGGGGGGGGCACTATTGGGGCACTATTGGGGGAACCTTTGGGGGGGGGGTGTCCTGTTTAGGCAGGCATTGTGAACAAGCAAGCGTGTAATCTCCTACTACACGTCTACTGTAGTTTGTCCTTCAGCAAGTCAGATAACAGACGGTGGGGGAAAGGGAAAACGCTGACTTATGCAGAACAGTGTAAATACAAAAAAAAAAAAAACGCTCGACAATGCGCTGCACTGTTGCGCGCACACAAGAACATCCTCAAAGCAACTCTGAACCGAGCTGAAGCTGTAACAAGATCGTGCAAAAAGGCAACACTAACTTCACTAGAATTTCCTAAGATGCATTAAAAGGGCGCACCGCAGAGTCAAGAATCTCATTTCGGTACAGTATCAGTGCCTTTATTTGCACCCGTCGCAATTAACACATTGTGGGGACAAGCTGTCAACTGGGGCGCAGAGGTTTAATCTTCCCGCGATACGCTTTACAAGTAGCAGACTGAGCCATAAAGATCGGTATCTGTGTCAGGAGAAACGTACAATGTTTGAAGTCCTGAAAGGCCATCATTAAGTGCAAAAGGGATCAAAGGCTGGCCCTCCTCTGGACTTCAAACATGAAGACAGGAAGAGGTCGGGTTTCAGGCGCACAACCCCCCCACCCCCGCCCGCCACTTTAAAAAGCAGAAAATAAGTAAGGTGTCCTGTGCAAATGATATTTTTGGCAGACAGTCGCTGTAATTCGAATCCGGGGGAGAAGACAGGCACCTTTATTTTTGAGATGTACCGGCGAGGGAGGGGGCCGGGGGGCTCAAAGTCTCATCGACCTGACACATGAAAGATGATTGAAGACAATAACCTATTTTTCCACGGCTGAGGTTCCGCCGCTGCCTTCTGCTAGCGCAGTCCACTCACAATGCTTGCAGATGTAAGCGCTTTGAAACGTGAGGAGACTATTATAAACACAACAAAAAAAAAAAATGCAGTGACAATAGGACTACCCACGTCTCATTGCACAGGTCCCCTTATGAAAGAGAAGCCCTATAGTAAAAAGCGTGAGGGGAGGGGTGGCATTTAACCCCCCACTGCAGACTATCTTCGGCCAAAGTGACAGTCAGCATTCTGCAGGAGGGTGACGGGGACGTTTTTAAATCGAGCCACTCTGCTGATGACACAAGCCCTAGCAGAGGGCCAGAATCTCTGGTGTCCATCAGACGGAGCGGCCCTTGGGTCCGAAGCACCGATAAGACTACCGAAGTTTCCGATAAAGGAAAACGAAAAAATCTATTCGCCTCTTTTCATCAGTGCTGCACTGAGTCCACTGTAAATGACAAACACACTCAACACGCAGCAGATGTTGGGAGCATGTGTGAGCCTCTGTGTGAATCCTTCAATGGTTCCTTGACAAGACAAAAACGTAGAAGGTTTTAAAGCAATTTAACCAATTCGTGTTTTAAAGGTGCATTGTGTAAGATTTGGCCTGTCCAGGAGGGGGCGATATCTTTCACCAGAGTGCTGCTAGCTGGTTAGCATGTTAACGTTGACGAATGAACATTCAGAACATCTCTTCATGAATATAATCTTACATCCTGAGTTGTGCAAATCAATGCCCAAGAACAATGAGTCCAATTGAAATACGTCATTACGTGACACTACCTTCTGAAGATCAGGTCAAACACTATTGGAAACACTACAGATCTTGTCCCAGCACAGTCAGGTGCCCAAAACGCACAAAAAAAAAAAAAAAAAAAAACGCTCACAGAAATGACGGCAAGTCCTTGTTTAAAGCAATGAGGCAGTGCTTCAGAAAGCGTCCGCCGAGCGATTCTTTGGAGCCCATTAAAAATAGCTCAAAGGCCTGCCGTGCTCCAGCAGGGAAAAGAGCCATGATTGTGTATTTCCAGCCGCTGTCACTGGGTCACGTGACCCCCAGCTGTCAGCAAAGGCAGAGGGCTCCGCCGCGTCCCAGCTAGCCTTGACGCTAGCAGCCAGGGCAACTGCAGCGGGGCCTGCTGGGAAATAATAGCCTTTCAAAATAAATCCAAAAGGGGGCTGCGGCCCCCCAGGCCCGTCGCTCATCCTGTCACGTACGTGAGCGCGGAGGTTTTCCGTCAGTCGGAGGCGGTTATCTTCAGTGGGGGTTTTTTTTGGAGGCTTATCTGGAAAGAGGGGTGAGTCACCAAGCAAGGAGGACAAAAACAAATCTTTTGCAATTGGAGCGACACGCCAATTTCTCATTAAAAAAAAAAATGGACAAAATCAGCCAGTGGCCATTCAAAACAGAATTTCACACTGCATCGCACTAAAACGCATGAAGGCCCACAAAAAATAGATCGATTTATCACAGAGACCGCAACCTCAGACCCGACTTCGGTACCAACAATGCACCCAAACATGATCCAACAACAGAAAATAATGAAATAAGGACTTTCTTTTTCTCCCGCAACAACAATTTTCAAACAGGTTGACCAACGTTCTTGGACCTAATGTGATGTGCAAGCGCAGAAGCCTTTACGTTACGGGCCCTGGGGGACGCCGAATCGGACCACATCCCCACTGCCGGCATGTCCCTGGACGCTTCCTGGGGATTTTGGACAGGAAATGAAGCAGAGAATGCAGTTGTGCTGCAGCCGGCAGAGACCTCCGACCGCGGGGTCTGTTGTTTTTTTTTTTTTTTTACATTTTTCTACGTCCATACACCGGAAGCGTCTTTTCCTCTTACAAAAAAAAAAGGACGAGGGCACCAGCGCCCTTGTTTTAATGGGAAGAGGCCATTTTCACTTCCTGACAACAGGAAGCTGGTACGGCACGGTACAGAGGAAGACCTCCCCCACTTCGAACACGGGCACCGTCCAACAGATACCATGCCCCCCAACGCATCCGCAAAACCCCGGCTTTCCTCCTTCCAAAAGTCAAACAAACCAGAGGACGTGGTGCAACCGGGCCGGCTCCGATCTGGTGGTGGTGCTGGTGGGGGAGGAAAACAAGAACCTGTGAATTGCTCTGTTGATTCTGAGAGTTCCCCCCAATTATGCAACGCGCTGCAGCCCAACTCGGTACCCCAGTGCGCCATGGCCGTGATTAAAAGCTTATTTAGAAACCCTCATCTGCTTTTCCTTCAGGTCAGATGCCATAAGGGTTTTTAAAAAGCAAAATGCACACGTTCAGTATCCAGTCGTGGTAGAACTCGCAGAAACGATGAATTTCCGTGGCCCAAAGAGGGGGACAATGTCAACTTGGAGGAGGGGAAACTGGACACCGAACCTGCCAGGACTACAGCAGAACGATAACGCATGCATAAATGATGCACAACTCGAAATAACAGACGGCCGCTTTTTAATCTCCACGCCGGGTAAAAGTTGCTAAATAAGCGACAATTTCCACACGCTCCACGCAACCGCATCCTGGTTTTTTTTTTTTTTTTAACACTAACGTTTAAAGCCGTTCGATCAAACAACTGGACGGATTCTTTTTTTTTTTTTTTTTTATTAAAACTAAATGCTTAGAAAACGTGCATATTTACCGTCGTAGCACAGTATGCCAATGTTGTTGTTCATTTTGTCCAGGTACTGGTAATTCAACAGGTCCATCTTCGTCAGGAGCATTTATCGGGCTACGGGAGGGATATAAAAAAAATAAATAAAATAAAATAAAAAATAAAAGACCAGCTTTCCACGGAAGCGAAGGGAGGAACGGCGCGACCGGTCACTTTTCCACCGAAAACCAGCTTCTCCGCAGCTAACGGCCCAGCCTTTAACTTTTCCACGCTAAAAAAAAAAAAAAAAAAAACGTCAAGGGCTTTAACAAAATGGTCGAAAGCGGGAAGAAAAGAAAAAAAAAAGTAAATAAAACGAGGTGGGTTAGTTTATAATAAAAAAAAAAAAAAAAAAAAAAAAAAAAAAAAAGGAAGAAGGTTTATTTGGGACAAAGGGTCGCGCCAGTTCTCCTACAGCCCGCTGTAAGTGGGGCGCTCTGACACGCAGGCTATGCTCGGTATGGCTCGTGTGTTCGCCCGTTTCCTCCGTGTGGGCTCTCGGCCACTGGGCATGCTCGCTAAATCCCAGGAGCGCCTCAAATGTCCGGGATTTTTCCTGAACAAGCTCGCCGCCCCCCCCCGCACCAGAACTCAAGCGAGCGGGTCGGCGAGCGGAACGGGAAATAATGGGGGGGGGGGGCGGAGGAGGAGCCACGTCCGAACACCGAGGCCGAAAGTTGAATATTTCCACTTTTAAAAACATTTACGCGCAGGCTTATTGCAAACTAATTGCAAAGAATCGTGCATAAAAAAAAAGAACTCCAGGCACAGCTTATATATTATTTATACTAGACGGAAAATGTGAAGGAACATTAAAAAAAATTGGGGGTTTCCTTCAATTGAGTCAAATATGGTAATTAAAGAGTACTTCATATAAGAAAATAATAATAAATCATAGTTTTTTCACGGAACGTCTTTTATGTGATGCCGCAACGCCCTCTGGCGGCGCCGCCCGCAAACACCGCACTTGCTGTCCACACAGGAGTTTATAATGCACATTAAGGAGAAACTAATACAGTTCACTGTTGAGTAACCTAAAAAAAAATTATAATAATACAAAAGTTACAAATGTGCATGCATCGTACATCTGGCTATTGCAGGAAAAAGATATTTGAAACCATACAGCAAGACAATTTGCATTATGAAAAGTAAGCATTTTTTTTTTGCAACAGCAGCACATGGAAGGATTTGATTTAGTCAAACCTGTGGGGTGACTTGAACTGCTATAATCAGACACTTGAACAGGGTGCGGCCATGTGCTTCAAAATCAACACAAAAGCAGAGGCGGCTCGTTTATGCGCATCGAGTTGCACCGGTCTGCTCAAGTCACAGCATGCTGCAACACAGCAGTCCGCAGCGTGTTTATTCACACATACGCGGGCAACTGTGGTCTCTGAAGGCAGCCTCTGCACGACCGAGAGAGTTGATTGATCGTCTGCCCAGAAATACTCATGCAGAAAAGGTGCACATACCCATTTAGGCATAACGTTTCATTTAACAAAATCAATTAATAAAAAAAAAAAGTAATATTTGGACAAAGGAGGGAGCCAAACCTCCATGAAGAATCAGCATGACCCACCCCCCAAATATCTAGTGTCAGGCTGCAAAACCTGAATTTGCAAGGTTGCCATGGTTGCCAAGCCAGTCACTAGAACCTTCCTTGTTGCTGCAGAGTGACCAGTTGCACTAACCACACTGCACAGGCAAAAGGGTACAAAAAGCCAGTGACTATTTTAGTGTTTTTCCTTGATAATCTGAATTTTCTATAAACCAGATATCACCAGGATATACAAATCAATTCAGTTAATTGAAGCAACTTTTTTGTCTAATTCACTGCAAATTTAGCAACTAAGCAGCAGCAAAATGCCCAGCACTCTGTAAAGGTCAGAATTCAGTTCAGTTCGACGGTAGATATTTTGCTGTGAAATCTTGATTCGCCCGAATGTATTCACCACGCAGAACTGAAGTCCCATTGGTTCTGCTCTCTTTATTCCCCGACCTTGGCGGTATTAACGTGAACCAGGAAGTGGCTGAGCCATTTCTCTCTGGATCATTTTATGCCAACAGTGAAATGGTGAAACTTTACACCGGGTTAACCTTTAACAGACAGTTGAATCCTCAACCAAGGGGGGGAGCACCAAAGGGATTATTCAAAGGCAATGCCATGCTATTCAACTGACCTCTCTCATCACCCAGATTACAGATGCCTCTCCCTGACTCGCTTCTCAAAAGGCAAAGGGGGATTAGAAGGGTCTTTTCATTCAAAGGGCCCTAGCCCTGCCTGCTCCCATCGATCCCTCCCCAAGCAGACAACACGCACTTATTCCCCCGCTCCCGCCAGCACCCAGTACTGAGGAGAGCTGTTCTCATTGGGCGCGTTTTTTTTTTTTTCCTCCCCCTCTTCCCCCATTGGGAGAGCCATTGTCTCAGGTTTCACACACTCAACCGAACCTCGGAGCCGAGCAGGAGCTGTGGGCCCCATTCAGCCGGGCTGCTTCGCCCATTGTCTTCCACGGTGGGCAGTTTTCAGGGACAGACAGCCCGCGAACGTTGGCATGATTCGGGCAGACCAGTCCCTTGGCAAGTGAGCGTGGCAGCTGAGGTGTTGGGAGGGAGTCTCGTAAAAAAACGTCACCTTCAAAAGACAGATATTTGCTTCCTCGGAAGCCTTCGTTTTCAGATCAAAACAGTGCGTCGGGTATGTAAGCGCAACTCTCGGAGAGCGGGAGTAATCGGAGAAGCCCGGAGCAGAAGGCTGCAGACGCAGCAGCAGCAGGGAGCCCAGATTTCGCTCCGGAAACACCCGCGACGGCCCAATAATGAAAAGCAATCCCCCCGAGTAAAGCTGCTGAAATGACCGCCTTGTTTCGCGGCGCGGCTCGGCGAAGCGGGGCGATTAGTCATTATGTACAGCCCGCTGGTGACTGTCCATGGAGGTGCAGGCTTGTCCATGTTACATACTGTTATTACCATGTATTTACATTATACTGTCCTACGGGGTTTGCATTCATGAAATACACTACAAATAAGAACATTTTTCAATAATGAAATTAATCAAACCAAGTAATTAGCTTCTATCCAGATTTTATATAGTCATATATCAATAGTCCCCGGTCGAATAAGCCATTGACCGTACAAGAACTCTTAACCTACCTTCAAACCAATTCGGTCTGAAGTGATCCTTCAAAATGTGACCAAATTGGAACCCATGCAATTTGAATGTCTCTACAGGTCAACATTTGTCACAGTTCGGTGTGGGTGGGACACAGTCATGCGGTCAGTCACCGATGTTTTGACTGATGGCGGTCACGTTTTTTTGCTGTACAAGAACAACTGGTTGAATTACGAAATCAAATTATTTCTGCGTGTTCTTTATCCACGTCCTCGCCCTCAATAAAACAATCCGCGGCACACCAACCCGAGCATGTACCAACACATGCCGACTTCTCCGGAATCCGCCGTTTCCTCTCTGATGCGGGTCCGGTGCAGCCCCCCGTTCCGGGACCTTCGCTAAACCTGCGCCCCGACGATGCCGGGGAGCTGCACACCAGGAGAAGCTCCACGGATCGCCGCTTGTTCCATACACACGTCTCACAGTTCAGCTTAGCGCCCGGCATAACAGTCATTACCGGCAGGTCCAAAACCCCAAAAAAAACAGCGGCGAGCTGAAACAAAGTCCGCCTGCAGGTTCCTTCTGTTGGTTCTTCAAAAAACAAAACAGAAATCATCATCTTACGCTGCCAACGGGAGGGAACTTAAAGCGCTTCTAAAAGTAGAAGGTGCGGCGTTATGCAAATGAGGTCCACCTTCCCCTCGTCCAGACCGGGCCCTGACTGAGGCCTGCGCCAGACAGACGGCTGCGCCGCCACGACAGCTGCGGCCTGCCCTCCCTGACCCCGCGAGCGGCCCAGCGCGTCAGCCAGAGCGTGGGCCGCCGGGCACCGGCCTGGACGCCCTTGACATCCTGCCCGGCTGCGGCCCGCTAAAAACTAGGCCAGAAAGGAGAAGGGAAGAGAAGCGAGAAAAAAAAAATAGCCTGAGCATGAACAAGGAACAATCCAAAAGAAAAATCCTGACTGATTCCACGCACGTTGTTGTTTTTGCGGCCAGAATCATGAGAAACCGCGCGATTCGGACACAGCCGTCCCCCCTTTCAGTTGTATTGTTGATGTGCAACAGCCCGAAACTGGCTTTCCCCCCGAGGACACGTTTCATGCAAAACGCATTCAAATCGCATGTATACCGAAACAGCAGAAGAAGAGGCCTTCCAAGAGTGCACACACACACACACACACACAAAAGATGTCCAGTATGTCATTGATGCATTGTGTTTCAAAAATCACCACACAAAAGGGCATCGGCACCAAGCAAATATCCCTCACTCTTCACATCTGTGCCAAGCAGGAAATGCAAATGAGCAAAATGTCGGCTGCCGCAACGATAAATCATTAACTATTTTCAAGCGTGAAAAACCTCCTGTCTAAAGCGTCCTTCCATGATCCTTTCGTACCCCCTCCCCTGATATGACGATCGCTCAAATATCCTCTCTTTATGAAAGTATCCAGCAGAGAACCTGCAAGAACCGGAGTTCTTTGAGGTGCCAGCGTTCCAGAAGACTTTAATAATCAGTATTAGAACTCAACAGTGACGGGGTTTTTATTGTTTTTAACTGAACAAGTGGATCCTGGAACCTTTCGCAGGGGCCCAGAAGAAACCAGAAGCCACCAAACAGCAATCACACTTTTTTTTTAAAATCTACAACCACATCTGCATGGGCGACGTCCAGCAGACCCCTCAGTGTGCACATTTACATTTACATTTACAGCATTTATCAGACGCCCTTATCCAGAGCGACTTACAATCAGTAGTTACAGGGGACAGTCCCCCTGGAGCAATTTAGGGTTAAGTGTCCTGCTCAGGGACACAATGGTAGTAAGTGGGATTCGAACCCGGGTCTTCTGGTTCATAGGCGAGTGTGTTACCCACTAGGCTACTACCACCATGAAGCTTCATTCACGGTGGAGTCAGAGGACTCGCTACGTATATGAAGTCATCACTCCTGGTAAACTCCAGAAGGACGGTTCCTCTGGCCCACAAGCTACTTCCTTGAGAGGTTCATGTGTTTATTGTCTGTGGGTCTTTGGTGAACAATGCCCTGTTGTGGAGAGGAAACCATAAAAAATAAAAAAAAACTAGCAACCAGACACGCCATCGTAATCCTAAATCCCAGCCACCCCGGACTGCCAGCACAACGCAAGATAAGCGAGGCTCTGAGGTGTGTGTATGTGTGAGTTCTTCTCAACCTCCCATGAGTTTTAGGCCTGCAGGCAGGTCTGGCGAGGGCCATGGGAGCAGCTATGCTGACAAGGCGGGCCGAGGTGCCCAGCGCGGTGACCGGAACACTGCAGTTCTTCATACGTCCACGACGTTATTTATGTACAGCGGCTCCTGCCATTCGACATTTATGGCATTTAGCCAGACCGCATTACAACCAGTAGTTACAGGGACAGTCCCCCTGGAGACACTCAGGGTTAAGTGTCTTGCTCAGGGATACAGTGGTAGTAGCCTAGTGGGTAACACACTCGCCTATGAACCAGAAGACCCAGGTTCAAACCCCACTTACTACCAGTAGTAAGCTAAAGTGTTAATCACTAGGCTACTACCACTGTACCCTGAACTGAAAAGTAAAATCACCATCAATGTACAGTAGAACTAGGAATGTTCAGGAACGAAATGTTAACTAAACCGCTAATGCAATTTGAAATATGATTCAAAATACATTGGCGTCCCAGATTTTACAAGACACAAGCTTGTAAGAGATGTTCATAGGAGAGTTTGGCAGGTTATTTTATTTTTACCAGCCTGATCGAGTGAAGTTCCAAGATCTTAGGTTAGGTCGCTGCCTAACCTAAATGTGAACATTCTCCCAAAATCCAATGTAATAAGAGACAGTAAACTATGACCACCCACTCATATATATATATATATATTTTTTTTTTTTTTTGATATACCACATCATACAGATATAAAATTGATTTTGCTTATCATTTAAATGGATGCAATTTGAAGGTTAATGCAAATATGACCCATACAAATCCACTCTTCCATTCAACTCTTCTTTCACACAAGTTCCTGCACGATGTTCGCATTTGTGTATGAACAAAAACGAAAAGCGAATCATTTCACTTGCTTCCTGCCGTGAGAGACAGAAGGCTTATCAAGTCTTAACACGGCCCGCCTCGGCCCTCCAGGCTCAGGGTGGAGCCGGGCAGAGGCACACTCCAACTGCGGGGGTGAAACGGCCGAGAGCGACAGGACCGGGCCGCACCTGCCAATCGTGCGCCGGCTATACACAAACCGCACAATGACAGATACGCGTCTTCGCCCATCAAACATACTAAATGATAGGGAAGCGACTGGGGCATCTGAATGTCAGTATCTGGGACAGTTTAACAATACAGACTGGCACGACAAAAAAAAAAAATTAAATAAAATAAAAATAAAAGTACAGACTCACTTATGGTTCTTGCATTTTTTTTTTTACATTAGAGAACAAAACTGAAGCCATTTCACACTCTTGGCTTCTCTCCACCACCAGAAATTAGACAACGGTTTCCAACAGTCCTGAAGGTTTATGCTGAGCACTTTCTTATCATTCACTCACGTTAATGAGCATCTGATGAAGCGGCTGATGAAACGAACATTCGTCGCTTTCTCCTGCTTCGAAAATACTAAATACGTTTCTTGCCCTGGATTCTTCAACACAGCTCCATCTTGGTCTCCTTAACCGCCGTACTGTTAGGGTTCTATTTTAACACTGAAGCGGACGAGGGGAGCAGAACCGAGCCCCGGAGGTCAGCGGGGATGAAAACCAGAACCCTCCACAGCTCCAAGGACTGCGGTTGCTGACGTTTGCAGCCACGGCTACTCTGGGTTAAAAATGGCAGGGCCGAGCGGCATCGGTCTGGCGTCTGCATGCGTCTGATAAGATCTCCTAAATAGCTGCGGGTCCGGGGCCCTGTCACGCAGACGAGGAGAATTCTCCAAGGGCCTGCCGAACCACGTATCGCCGAGTGGCACACCCCGGACCCACGGGCGCGGATCCAGCACGTGGCGTCAGCGATTGCGAGTAAATAACATTTTTTTTATTCGGGAGCGGAGGTAAGAGATGGTGCGGATGAAAAGCGGGGTTTGCTGAGCAAGGAGCATCAGGAACGGAGGACAACTACAAACGTGTCACAAAGCCGCACCGGGTACAGTGTGGAGCTGAGGACACTGAGGAGCGTAAACGGACACCTGGAACCGCGGCAGAGGTGTAACGGCCAGCCGGCAGCGCAGATCACATCTGGTGTAATACGACACTTTTAACGCACAGTTCAGCCGGCACCTGGAGCAAACGCGGAGTAGAGCATTCCGGTCGGCCTACATACCCGGAAGATTCGAACCGTCAAATAATCCCATTTCACCGCAGATCGGACTAAATACGGAATAATCAGAATAAAACCTCTTTCAACGTTAAACGTAATGAACAACGCATCATTTTATACCGCATACATCGTTCTTAGGCTTTTAAAGTGTAGATGTATATAAATACACACACACACACACACACACACACACACCTTTCGCAAAAGCACAAATGCAATTGGTGGGGAATGAAAACCGTTAAAGCATCTGTCCTCCGACAACAAAACAGAGGAGCCCCCCCTCCTGCTATCCCCATCCCACCGTGATGACCTCTGACCTAAGGCCTCTGCCCTGGGTTACACTCACCACGGCGACCTCCAGGAGGGAGAAGCCTCAGCTGTCGTCTACGCTTTTGCAAGCTTGCTCACTCGTGGGTCAGTTTGTGCAGCCCCCCCCCCCA
Organism: Denticeps clupeoides; assembly: GCF_900700375.1. NCBI lineage: Eukaryota > Metazoa > Chordata > Actinopteri > Clupeiformes > Denticipitidae > Denticeps > Denticeps clupeoides. Next base: position 15,813,297 of record NC_041718.1, read on the forward strand.
AAAAAAATAGCAGATTAACATACAAATCCGGACCCACCAAGGTACCACTGAGGTGCCACTGAGCAAAGCACCGTCCCCACACTGTGCTCCCCGGTCATGGCTGCCCACTGCTCACTCAGGGTGATGGGATAAATGCAGGGGACAAATTTCACTGTGTGCACCGTGCGCTCTGCTGCTGTGTATCACATGTGACAATCACTTCACTTTCTTCACTACAACTCGTTCAACTCACGGTTCAAAAAAGCCGCGCATGTCAAGATGAAACCATGGCAAGACCAGATTTTCTCTCATTACTCGAGCAGCATTATTTCACACACACACACACACACACACACACACACACACACACACACACACACACACACACACACACACCTACTAACAGCACCGGCGAGAAGCGGCACCTGAGTGCAACAGTTCGTCCTCTGAGGCAGAAGACAGCCGGAATGAGACCCACAGGTACATTTTACCCCGGTTTACAGCGTACGGCTGCATTAATGTACGAATCCCGGGTGACTGTTGGGCGCCCCGGCAGGGTGTCGTGACGCAACACCAGGCCCGGACGTAGTCCACGCCGGCGTGACAAAGCGCCGCAGAGCAACTATTGACACGACACTCCCACACCGCCGGGAAGAAAGCAGGACCATTCCACAGGGGCCGTAACAAAGGGAAAGACATCAATCTTTCACGGGGGGGGGGGGGGGAAGAAAAGATGACAGCGAGACAGAGACTGAGACTCAAAAGGTCAACATCCTGTTCGGTCGCGGGCCGCAGGTGTACGAAGAAACAAAAATCATCCACGTCCAGGGGACCTCCTGTCGAGCGCCTCGAAATCTCCCGCTGTGCTTCAATGGGAGGAAGTTGTGCAAGCGCAGCATCCTTTTCACCAGCTTTGACCACAGCGCGTCTTTTAAAAGGCCAGCGGGCACGTCCCCCGCTTACCGTCGGGATCGCGGCCTTCGTTCCAGTCTCGCAACGTCACACTCAACTCTTCACCGATAAAACCCCCCCAAAAGAACTGCTGGCACACTAGCTGAACAACGCAAGCTCATCTCATAAAAATGTAAACAGGCTTGTTCTGTTTTTTTTTTTTTTATATTTCATTTACATTCAAAATGGCAATGAAGACATCCAAATCCAAAACAGGTATGAAGTAGGTAAAATATCTTTTTTTTTTATTTTATTGGCGATGGGAATAATGTGGAGACTTTATGCACCATTAATGTGCACCATATACGTCTAATCTTTTCTCGTAGAATAAAATACTTTCAGAGTGAACTGGAGTAAAAACTTTATTGGATGTCATTTTTGGTGTGAGTGACGGGGGGGGGGGGTTGGGTTTGTTTTTGGCAGCTGAATTAAAGCACGAGGCAACGAACCAATGGGAGCGAGTCAAGGCCTCGCCGGCCAAGTCGGGAGCATTCCAAAGGTTCGTCAAACGCAAACAAGCGGTGGGAGGAGCCTCGGGCGCCGGCGCCATTGTGAGAACAGGTCGGACGTATTGTGCTGCAACAAAGGAGCGTGCGCGGCCACAACAGAGTGACATCACCGCAGGACAAACAAAAACACAGCGGGAGGCCAAGACGAGAGCAGACACCCCTGCAGCCCACCGAGAACAGAATAATTCACGACTGGGCAAAAGCCAGGGGAGAATTTATAGGCTGTTCTCATCTCAACTTCAATTGACCATCTGAACTTCATTTTCAGATGAAATTCCCAATATCACTGAAGGTCAGTCAGTCGGTCAGTCGTACCTACCCCCCCCCCAAAAAAAAAAGGTGACTTTGCACAGCCACACTGATCTGAACGCACGCTGAGCAGGATTTGCCGACGTTAATCTAGGAAAGAATGTTTTTTTTCCCCCCCTCACGGAGTATGAGGGCACCTGCGAGGCCCCCGCTAACCGGGTCAAAGATGCTGATCGTTCCAAGGGGCCAATAAAAAACCAGGCCTAACGGTGGCAGCCCTGGGCGTGTGTGGCAGACGGCACGGTGGGTCCCACGGTACGATGACGGCCGAGCATCTCCCGGGATCCGGATCCACGGCCTCCTGCTGCAGCCTACTCACCATCAGTGACACACACACACACACACACACACACACACACACACACACACACACACACACACCCAAGACGGGCAAAGGTGTCTGACACTTACGTTTCTCATCGTCGGCGTGCACCAGCGACGCTGCTCGTGACAGTACGTCCAGGGGCGTTTCCATCCTGTCCAGGACCCTGGGGGCAGAAGGGATGGGGAAAACGCCGCAGATTAAAAACCCCGCGGGTCCAGCTCAACTTTCCCGCCGACTTGGTGCTTCAACGCGCGGGTTTATATAACGCGGCTGGGAACACGGACCAGACGGACAAGACGGACGGACTGACAGGAAAATGGAGCGCGTCCCGCACTCTCGACATTCCTGAGATGCCGGCTCGGCGTTCGGCGACACGTCGCGGCGCGGATTTAAAGCCGGGAAAGGGACTTCCGAGACTGTCCGGTGTTCCCGGCTCATCCCGGCGCTTCTTTGTGGGACGATGCACGTGTTAACAAGTGTCGGCCTCGGCGTGAAACCGACGCGAGAAAAGCGGCCAGACGCGACGCGGCGAAGGACGTTCGAGACGCCGCTACGTACCTCCCTGAAGCGCCACTTTGGAATCCTCGGGGTGATCAAGATCGGTGATGAAAAGTGAAAAAGAAAGTTTGAGAAAACAGCGAAAACAAAAAAACAAAAAAAAATAATAGTATAAAAAAAAAAAACCCAACGACTGTGTTCCAGAGAGCAAACACTGCGGCTTGGACAGAAAGTTGGGCGCCCGACGGAACTCCTGCTCGGAGGAGGAATGTTTGGAATGATGGAATTCTCTTCCTAGCAGGTGGTGAAAGTGGAGGATTCCCATTGGCCCAGATCGGCCCAGTGAGATCAGCATAAATTATGCTAATTGGGCGAATTGCATCACATCCTTGCAGGTAGAACACAATGAGGAAACGGGGACTTGAAGAGTGTTTTTAATTTTTTTATTCAAGTCCCTGCTTTATATTTAAATACACACACACACAAATATGAGTACAGGCCAAATGTTTGGACACACCTTCTCATTCAATGTGTTTTCTTTATTTTCATGTCCATTTACCTTGGTAGATTCTCACTGAAGGCATCAAAACTATGAATGAACACATGTGGAGTTATGTACTTAACAAAAAGTGGAGATCTAACCTCCACAGTCACCGGACCTGAACCCAGTCGAGAAGGTTTGGGGTGAGCTGGACCGCAGAGTGAAGGCAAAGGGGCCAACAAGTGCTAAACACCTCTGGGAACTCCTTCAAGACTGTTGGAAAATCTCAGGTGACGACCTCTTGAAGCTCATTGAGAGAATACCAAGAGTGATCAAAGCAGGAATCAGAGCAAAGAAACTAGAATATAAAACATGCTTTCACTTATTTCACCTTTTTTTGTTAAGTACATAACTCCACATGTGTTCATTAATAGTTTTGATGCCTTCAGTGAGAATCTACCAACGTAAATGGCCATGAAAATAAAGACATTTTTTTGCCTGTATTGTATGTGTGTGTGTGTGTGTGTGTGCATGCACTGTTCAGGTCCAGGGACTGTCCTAATTTCTGATAATAAACAATTGTTCGATGCATTAAAAAGACATTAAATGGGTGAAAAGACGTTCTTCGGGTTGTAAATGACTGGTAGCTGAAAATGTCTAGTAATGACGGAATATATCTGCATACATGTAGAGAGGAGCTTCATAAGCAAGGATCAGTCCGGAGTTCCAGTGGAATGCGGCGTTAACCCAAGTCTGTCACTTTAAAAGCTTAATTCATCCAGAAAACCCTTTTTCAATTATTTTACTAATTTAAGGAGCAAATTCACACTAGTACAATATCTAGTGGGTTCAACTGCATCATTATTTTCAACTACATATTTTATTCACTAAAAATAAGGAAATTAATTTATTCCAATATTTAAATACTGATAATTCAAGTAACATAGTAGTATACATGCATGCATGTATTATTAAATAAAATGGCCTAGAACCTTTTCATTTTAAGTCAGAACTGCAGAATGCATAAACCCTTTTTTAACCAACAAGACTTTACAGAGCCGTGTTGTGCGCTGAACAGTCGGCTGCAGGCTTCTTGGCCCTCGGTTTCCCTGCAGAGCTCTACCCGGGTTGAAAAAGCCTTTTCTACAGTTTGGGTGCTGTGCTTCAGTTCTCATTTTTCAGGACATTCCTCAGGTTACGCCTCAGCATTGCAATGGGATTAGCCAAAAACTAAATCTGTTTCTGACCTCGTTTTGAAATATGCATTTTCTTCGGCGTAAGCTGATTCATTCTAGTGTTTTTTTTTTTTTTTTGGTTTCTTTTTGATCATTGTTCTGTTGCACGACTCAGATCACAGTCACAGCCTGACCTGCACACAACGTCCCTCTCGTGGCTCCGCTGAACAGCAGATCAGCAGTGCAACAGGGCAGAGCACAAATACACCTTTACACAAATTTTACAACAAATGCATTTTATACAATGCATTTTACAACAAAATCACTTAAAACAGGCCACATCCAACACTGGGATGTTGAGTCCAGAACTAAATTTCAGTCAAAAACATTTTCTTTTCTAAAATACTAATAAATAATCATGACGACTTCCTCCTCCAGCCTTTCCACATTTTGTGCAGCTTTTTGGAACTGTAGGACACGGTCTTCCAAACACCTGAAAAGAGAGAGTGCAGGGTTCCCTTAACACGAACACTTCACACACATGATGAGGAACAAAGAGAAGCATTTTATCGTACCGGCTGTAGCGATCCCTTTGACACTTTGGGTTATGCTGGACGATTTCACTATTGATGCTATTCCTGCATTGAAAATTGCAATAAAATAAAAAGAATATTACAGTCAGTCTCTGCAGTTTCTTGGCTAAGGTAGCATGTTCAGAGCATGTAAGGGTGAGGCTGAAATGGAAAAACAAGTCAGTCCTCTCTGGGTTAGCAGGTTTAGTGAGAAAGTTACACTACACTCATACTGTACCAGCTGATCTTGGATACATCCAGACATGATGTATGTAATTTATTAGGGTGCTAGTAGCCCAGTGTGTAACACACTCGCCTATGAACCAGAAGACCCAGGTTCAAATCCCACTTACTACCATTGTGTCCCTGAGCAAGACACTTAACCCTAAGTGTCTCCAGCGGGACTGTCCCTGTAACTACACTAAGTCACTCTGGATAAGGGCATGTGATAAATGCTGTAAATGTAAATTTGCAGACATTGAACATTCCCTGCTTCTGTGCTAGTTATGGGTATAATGATTAATTATGCCAAACATGAGAGGCAGTAAATGAATAACAAATTCCAACGAATACTGGGTCTGGGTTGGGGACAACATCACCTTGCTGTATGACTGTGCCACAGTCGGGGTCCTGCGCCACCTGCAGCAAGATCTCCTCCACGTCCCGGTTCTTCCCCGGAGGGTCCACCAGCCTGGTGATCTGCTGCTGGAGGGTGCGGGGCAGAGCCATCAGCTGGGCAAACTGGCCCTCTGGACTTTTGTCAACCTTGAGACAAGACATCAATCAGTGCAGAACTTGCATTGTAAGAGATTTTTTTTTGAGCATGACTCTATTGCTTCCATTGAAAAAACTTTCTTAATTGCCCCGTTATTTTGGTAATAACATTAATAATATATTGATGTCTTGTTAAAATATATTATATGTATAAAAACATAAAATAACTTAAATATAGATTATGTGATCAGCAGTGCAGGTAATGGCCTCTGCAACATAACCCGCTGATTTAAACAGTAAAAGTAGTGGAATAGGCGAAACAAGTTAGAGCAGAAAGTGTTCTGGCTGAGGGAGTGCAGACGCCATCTCCTCCCTGCTGCCTCACCTCCAGCCTCCCCTGTTGCGGCTTGTACACCACCTGCGGACACTCCACCAGTATGTTGTTGTACAGGACACGGAAGTGCTGCATGTTGTCCTTGACAATATTGGAAACTTTGGACCTGTCCTCGCCAATCATCATCCTGAAATCCCCTTCGGAGAGAGACAGAAAAGCCATTTCACAGCCTGCTGCTACAGACTCATCATCGGACAAAACTACTAAATCGATGACTGGACATGACTCAGTAGACAAATCTCATTATATGAGGTTACAGACGTCCGAAAGCATTTATTTAATTTTAATAAGAATTAATGCCATATTATTCTTCCCATGTTGCAAAATCTTCCCACTCAATCCATTTTCTATTGCAAGAAGAGAAGGTTTTATTCATCAGTTGTCGCACCACACTGTGATTGGCTAAGAGGTTTTAGTGTAGTGAAAGTGAAGTGATTGACATTGTGATACAAAGCACAGCACATGGTGACACAATGAAATATTCCCTCTGCTTTTAACCCATCACCCTTAGTGAACAGTGGGCAGCCATGACAGGCGCCCGGGGAGCAGTGTGTGGGGACGGTGCTTTGCTCAGAGGCACCTCAGTGGCACCTTCGCAGATCGGGATTCGAACCAACAAGTTTATAAGTTTATATTATTATATATATTTAAAAAAAAAAAAAAAAAAACATGGATGGTGGTGGATTTTCCGATTCCCTGTTTCTGGGTTTTCTTAGACAGACTTATGTGACAAATGGCAGAGCTGACTTTTCTCTGTTCATATTTCAAGCATAGCTAATTTTGAACCAGTCTACATAGGAGCACGCTGGTGCATCTTAATAACCTGAGAAGGACAGTCCAGCAATCTGCATGAAGAGGTCTTCTTCAGAAAAGCTCTCCGGAAGCATGAGGAAGGAAGCAGTCACGGCACTCTTCAAGTTCCCGACCAGTGCTGCACGTAGTGCTGCATTCTCACTCAGCACAAGGACATGAACCTACAGCCACAAAAAAAAAAAAAACGCACACTGAGAGCCTGAGAATTTCAGAAAACATTCATTCTGTTTTCTACATACTGATTCAGGTGCATTGCATAATCTGATTTGTTGGAAATTACAAAGAAAAGTGCTGCCATCGCTTGGCATTCAACTCTAACTACAGTACAGTGATGTGTTGAGTGGTTCTCAAGCCAGTTGTCACATCTTCCAAGACTGCCCGCACCTCTGGTGCAGCTCCTCTCTCCCTGTATCTCTGAGGACTGGGCTGAGAAGCACTGCCGACTAATAAGCGTGCTTAAAAGCAATGAGATTTAAAAAAAAAAAAAAAAAATTAATAATCTATACTGGCAACCTGCCATTAACTATCGGAGGGTTAGCAAGAAAACTCACAGGTTTGTGCAGCCTGCCAGCAACGTAGAGAGTTTTCCAGTGGAGCAAGTCATCAACCAGAGCTTCTGTGCTGATGACACCGTACTTTATCACCTAGAACCACAACGGAAAGCAAAGGAAATAAGAAGGACAAGCAGGACATCCGGGACTCCCAGACACCGAGGTGCGTGCATGCATGTGGCAATGCTTCAGCGCACCCGGTCATCAGCTGGCACCAAGGTGTTGTAGTAGACGGCCGCTCCATGGTCGCTCTGAACAGCACTGATCTGCTTGGGTCCCAGGTACTTCAGGAAAGAGTAGTGCTTCCGATTTTGCATCAGGTTCATGGTGTGCCACGTGACTGGGTCGTCCACAGCAAACACAAAATCCAGCATGTTTCTCTGTGGACAGGGCAGCGGAGGGACACATAAATAAAAACCAAACCTAAAAATATATATATATCAATATTATGCACACGTACTCCCATTTGACCTTGGCTCGTTCCAGACTGCTTGAAGACCCCGGATCCATAAGCAAAGGCCAGACTTATGTCCTGGGGGAACTGAGCCAGGATCCTCCTGAAGAGCACGCCCGTGTTTTGCAGCGCTGGGAGCGCCATGGCGTGAAATCCTGCGCACACCGAGACTTCTGTCCAGTCATGCGGCGACTGCAAATGTTCTTGCGAATGTGCGGGACGAGTGTGCTTTAAAACGGGAGTGGTGTCGAGGCGACGGGTCTAGAACATCGGCCTCTGAGAACATCGGCGCACCGACAGCTGCTGTGTTGCGGCGAGCATGCAGTAGAAGTAGCGGAGGCTGCGGTTTCCGGCGTGATAAACGGACTGCCGCCACCTAGCGGCGGGCGGGGAAACGAACGTAGAGTTTTTGTTTTGAATTGTGTGTCCATCAAGTGTTACAAAGAGTTAGAATTCAGGAAATACTATTGAATACTCGTTTAGTAGGTGAGTTTTGTAGGTGAATAGCATGTTCGGTGTGTTTTTGGGCATCAGCCTGGCTGGTTATGAGCTGAAATGCCCGTGCCGGGCACCCCTAATTCACTACTGTTGTGCTTCTATTACTACTACTATTACTACTACAAGAAGCAGAACACTCGAGGTATGAACACTGTATTAAACATTCACAGATATACACTGATTGTTTCCAATCTGATCACTTCTGTCATTTATAGCATAATATAGAGCTGTGTGAGTTCCTTACAGTTGATGTAATTGTGATCATAATTTCATAACCAGCTTCACCACCATAAATTCAGTGTCAGAGTGAAGGTGCTACAGGAGAATGAAGTCGGCAGGAGATTAGCCAGTGTTTGCGTTGCACACGCCCATCCTGCACAGCTTCGTTTATCTCCTGAGTGCATTTCTTCTCCATCACCGCTTCACGGCGGCGGAGCTGCTGATAATTCTCTCCGGTGTGACAGGCAGATTTTTTTTTCTAATCAAACACATGAAGGAAACATTAACGTGAGAATCCCTTCACAGAGATGAAGTCCCCGGGGATCAGCACGAGACTCAAGACACATTGTCTGTTATCACCGTACGCATGCAACAGCAACAAGGGTGTCAGCGCTTTAATGGCTGTTTCCATGGGTGATGCAGCTACTGCCTATGCCCTAAAACGTTAAAAGCATCTGAAATGACCAGCATCCGCTGTTACAGGCTATCGCATCGTTCGTGCTCCGTAGTAGGATTAAATGGTGGAATGTGCATGTTTCCATTTCACCTGTTGCTTTGTAATGCCATTGCTTCCAGATGCATCGAGTGTAAGGACCAGCACTGAACTAGATCCAATCTATCCATCTTAGTTATGCCACCCACCATCTCACTGTTTTGAACAGAGCTGCATTATGAAAACCACAACAACACAAATACAAACTGACAGATGGCCTTCAGTCGAGTCTGTTGACATCATCGGGTCTTTTTTTCTTCTTTCAGGTGGCTCAGCGATCGCAGCACTTGGGGTCACTGTTGTCCCTCGTCCTGAATTGATTATTTCCCTCACCATGGGAAACAAAAGAACCTGCACTGTTGCCCTGGAGTCACTGATCCTGTTTTGTATAGATCCCTGGAATCCCAGACCCTGGTCTTACCACCGGTCCCTGTATTATTTCATAATGTTTCGCTGTGGTTACAAAGAATTAATTTGAGTTCAGGGTGGCATTATAAAAAAAGATAGTGGACTGCTCCTTTTGCACAAGAATAACATGTTCAGGACTGCATTAACTGCGTAATATTCAGTCGTATGTGGTTAGATGTTTTGAAAAGTAATCATACAAACCATTTCCATTTTACTTGGAATAAAATATTATGTATTGAGAGCCATAGGGATCCTTCCTGTGCTTCTGTGTTTAACTTTATATAGCAGCACTGCCCTGCTTGCAGTGGCATGTCAATCAAACTCCCTGGAAACATCATAAATCATACATGTTTGTGCTCGTGGACATTCGGCCCTGCAATAAAGAGACACAGAGAGGAAATGCATACAATTACATAAAAATGATGACGTGTAAATGAACTCAGCTTGAACTACAGTGGTGAATAATTGAACATCGAATCATGTGACGTGTACATGTCGTCTCCGCTTGCTACTCTTCAGGTAATCCTCATTCATAATACAAACACCGGCCTTCTAGGCATTTTGGTTGAAATGTTGCCACAGCCCTCATTTACATGTGTGTTTCGGCTCAACTCTCATTCATATGTCTCTCTTTGTTTATGTGTGTCAGTGCGTCTCACTGTTTTTCGCAGCTTCTCCAAGATATTCATTCATTTGGAACCAAAAGAGAAAATCATTTATTTAACCAGTAGTACATAAATTACCTACGTTGTTTAGTGTAATTTTATTTTACTGCAACTATCTACAGTTAACGCAGTACTAGTGAAATGTTGGGATACACCTGCAAATGTATAAGTATTGTGGGTTTTTTTTAAGTTATAGAACAAAATGGACTATGACATAATACGTGAGGTTATGTAATAAAACAACAAAAATGTGTAAACAAGGTAAAAATTTGAATCTCTCCAAAGCAGGGAGCTTTTGTGATGGCACCATTTCCCATTCTGGGCTTCTCACCTGAAGTTGGTGGTTTCCAACAGTCCTGAAGGTTTATGCTGAACACTTTCTTATCATTCACTCATGTCAATTAATATCTCATAAAACGGCTTCTGATGATGACGATAGTAAAAAAAAAAAAGCAGCCATAAAGGTAAAAAGAGGCGACTCTGAAAAAATTATGCACCTACAGAGTAGGTGCATTCAAACTTGTGTGTAAGAGTGTGTGTGTGTGTGGTGTGTGTGTGTGTGTGTGTATATATATATATATAATTTGGTTTAATATTGTGTACTAGAATGTAGATTCCAAACCATGGCTAAAGAAAAGAAGCATATTACTTGTTTTCAACCACATAAGCATAAACAGCGATTTTTCATGCCAAATTCAGCATAATTACATTTTTTACCATATTACAAAATATGTAGGCCAGGGCGAATTTAGAATGTCATGGCAGCTGCAGCAATGACTCATGACACATCTTGTGCTGCGTTGCAAGTCCTGACACGCTCACACACACAAGCACACACACGCAGTGTCCATTGTGAGTGTGAGCGCCGCAGAACCAGTGTGAGTCCGTGCACAACAGCGAGTCTTTTTCTCCCCTCCAGGGTGCACTGCCATTCCCCTAATATAGCTTTACACCTCCAATCCTCCCCCCACACACCAGCTGCCCGCCACACATGTAGTGTTGTTAACACGGCCTTTCTGCTCCATCTGCATGTTCACACCCTTAAGGGCTGAGAAGGACTTGAGATGAAGCGAAAGGCTGAACAGAACCACTGGTTTTTATTAAGTCGTATTTATTTTTCATTATTAACACCAACTGCAGGTGTGGTGGCGTTCTGCTCGGCGCCCTGGAAGAGCCCCTGTAGACCAAGGGTGGCACATCGCAGAGCAAGGATCACGGTTATGTAGTTACATCTGCGCTGTGTGTCTTCTGAAGTGCTTATGTCAACTCTGATCTTCTTCCTCGTACTCCTAAAGCTCCACCTCTGATCTAGGCACATTCAGAAGGAGGCAGAAATAAAACCGAAAAAATCCAAGTGTTGTTTAGCAAGGAAACATGACCCAGATACAGCAAGCAAAAACGAGCAAAGGAGAAACTTGAAAGAGCCAAAAAACACAATCCCCATGTCTCTCCCTCCATATGTCCATAGCTGCTAGTGATTCCTTGAGGAATCTTCCAGGAACAGCCACATTTTACATCACCTCTCATCCCTGTCTTTTACTGAGGGTTAATTAAGGACCAGGAAGAACCTTCAGCAAAATGTCAGTGGCAGGAGACACACATTCCACACTCAACCGTAACATTAGGAGAGCTGAATTGAGTACCATTACAATGTTACCTGGCAGTGGGTGGGATGTACAAGGACATGGACCAAATGGTATGCCCGTGGTAGTTTTAAGGACTTGCCAGGGTGACAGGGTCATGTACAGGTGAGACTAGTCTTGTCTGGTCCAATAGAAGAGCTACTGTAACTCAATTTGTTGGTAATTAATGAGCATTGATGGGGCTGCTTAGCCATAGATAACTCAGGGTGTCAGTGTTGACGAGTTCTCCACAGAAGGTTCCAACAATTAGCATTTGAACATCAGAACTGCACCACAGGCAAATGTAAATAGGTGGACTGATCTGATTATTCAATGTTTTATGTTTTACACCATGTGATTGGCTGGGTGAGTGAGTGTTGCTAGTATTGAGAAGACATGACACCAAGATGTGCTATGAGACCTCACAGGCGGCATTCGTGTTTTTTGGTTTCTATACATAAGTTAGACAATAAGAAGGTTACAAGATAATCTAAATATTCTCTAAAGAGGAAGGTCTTGAGCTGCCGTTTCAAAAGTGCTCAAGTGACTGAGCTGTTCTGACCTCCAGGGGAAGTTCATTCTACTACCAAGGGGCCAAGACGGAGAAGAGTCTAGATGAGTGTCAGAATATTAGGTATACATTTGTAGTGCTGTGGACGACCCAGTCACATGGCACACCATGAACCTGATGCAAATTTTCACATTTAGATGTAAAGACAGTGCTGCAGTATACAAATATTGTACACCATAAACTACGTAAAGGAGGAAAAGTGCACGTACACATTTCTGAATCACAAGGATGGGTTGTGGTGGGTCCTCTGCCCCATGGAGCAGATCTCTAGCTTAAGGGAAATTCACAGAGGCGACCCTGTGAAGGAGGAGGCAGCAATGGAGACCCCCGAGGAGCCCCGCTGACGCACAACCCTCGACCAGCGTCAGTCCCCAAAGCACAGCCTGCAGAGGGGTAGAGGTCACCCTGAGGAACGGAAAAAAAACGGCGCCGGAGGGGAGGGGAGGGGGAGGTTCCGTCGTGACAGAGGGAAGGAGGACTCCCGTTCTTGCACCCTCCTGTGCACGTTCAAGCGGAAAGCCTCCATTCCGCCGCCGTGATACGCCGCGTACGCCAGTGATGTAGGGGGCGTGAGAGAAGAGGGAGAACGAGGGGAGGGGGAGGAGAGAAAAAAAAGCACGTGAGCCAGTAGGGAGAGCGGGAAGAGGAGGAGGAGGAGGAGGAGAGAGACAGAGCGAGCATCTCCTGCAGGCACTCGGGCTGTCCAGTTGACAAGGGGCGGAGGACACCGGGCGGGAGAGACGGGACTGTGTGACACCACGCACGCTGAAGTGAGCAGCAAGTCACCCACCACAGACATCAGGGGACTGCTGGTCAAGACCTGGAGAGAACTGCGGAGAGCGGGTGCTTGTGGAGACGGAGGACCACCTTCTGAGAGCACTTCCATCCTCTAAAGACAGGGAACCGTGACCTGCGACCCTGACCCCAGAATCAAAAAGGAAACCGAAAACCTGCCGCCATGAACTTCCTGCGCCGCCGCCTGTCCGACAGCAGCTTCATCGCCAACCTGCCCAATGGATACATGACGGACCTCCAGAGACCCGACCCTCCTCCACCACCTCCTCCCACGGCCGCTGCTCCTGCTCCTGCCCCGCGACAGCCGCTCCGACCCAGGCAGCCGCCCAGGCCAGGTCCCCCTCCGCCTCCCCGGCTCCAGAGCGGCGTCCCCAGTCTGCCCAGTCCAGCGCCACTGGCTTTTTCAGCTCCATCACCAACGTGGTCAAGCAGACAGCTGCCTCGGCTGGACTGGTGGAGCAGACTGCTGCCGCTGCGCCCAAGAGGTTTAAGGTTCTGCTTGTCATTGATGAGCCCCAGCATGAATGGTGAGTTAGAATGAACCACTATTACTAATACTCAGTTCAATACTGTTCAGGTTAGGAGGGAAATGGAAAATGAAAAGTAAACTCCACGACTCTGGTGAGGCTGGTGTGGTTCGGTACCTTGGACAGCAACTCCCATCCCCGGTCCTTCAGTGACTTGAAGGACACCCCGGGTTTCCTAATGTGCATCAATCCCCCGCTCTTGACTCTTTATCGCTGTTGAATCTTACAGCACGACTTCTCCGGCAGAGTTTTAAATAGATTGCTGGCAGGCATGTGGACAGGGAGCACAAATTGAGATTTTCCCCTTCCTCCATACGACTAGCTCTTTGTGGCATTGTGATGCGTGCGTCTCTCCCTCTGTACTCTGTACACATCTCACACCGACTCTGGGGTCACTGTTTTCCACATCTGCACTTCATTGATGTATCGAACAGCCTTTAGTGGCTTCCCAGTCACCATAGAAGCACAATTATTAGAATGATCCTGTTGCTGTGATACACAACAGATATTCATCATTATTGCAGAAACAGCGGCTACATAAATGAGGAATAAATAAAATTGGAATTACATTCCGGTGCACAGAGAGAGGAGGCTGCCATGAATATTTAATTGACTCTTTGCCTTTTCACCTAACAAGCGCAACCTGGGCAGATATTATTGATTTTCCTCTATTAAAAGCAGGCTTTCTGTAAGATTGGCTGGAGAGAACCTTGCTCACATTTTTGGTCTAACAACCATCACCGTTGTCATGTTTTCCATTTTCTTTCCAGAATAAATGGTGTTTAATTTTCATGCATCAGATGCAGATCAATATCTCTTCACCAAAAGTAGTTATTTTGGGAAAAACGCCCTGGACAAGAGACGTCGGTAGGGTGAAAATTTGCCAATCCCTCCCCAGATAGGTAGATGTATGCTGGGTGGATGCCATGCAAGTGGTGACATGAATCCTTGACGTCGTGAGCCGAAGGAAAAACTGACAGATCTGCTGCCCACAGCCCTCCTCCTGTGGCCCCGCCTCCCAAGCTCGTGTTCTGTTAGTGTGCATTTCATGTTGCAGCGCATCAGAAACCCGGCGGATGGGGTTTTACTCATCGCGGCGCGCGAGATGTGTGTCCTGTGTGTGAGGGCCACTCAGAGCACCTGCGTAACAGTCTACAGCAGCACGCCTCGACTTCGTAGCACAACTACACTCTTTCTGACAAAGAAGAGCTCCTTTTTCACCTTAATCAGAAATTTGCCATCTCAAGGTCAGAATTTCAGATGCTCACTTACATAACACAGCCTGAAAATCTGAATCGCGTGAGAGCCGCTTGGCCAAGTATGTGTGTTACGCAACATCACGGGCCCACGGATTTGAACTGGAGGCTCTGAAGATTTGTCAAGGTGATCTGGGCGGCACGAATGCAGTGGAGGGACTCGGGAAACCTGCTCTTGTACACTCCTCAGGGTCGGCTGGGCTGCAGGAAGCCGCGCTCAAGCCGCGGTCATGTGACTGCGTCCGAATCGGGACGACGTGATTCACTGGCTCGGCCCTGAGGGCCACATCTGTGTGTGTGTCTGTCTGTCTGTGCGTGTGTGTTCATGCGCCGAGCGCGTTGCTGTGTGGGCAGAACCGAGTTCGCACAACGAGCGCGTTTGCCACTCGGTGAGGAAGAGATGGACAGAGCGATAGAGAGAGAGAGACAGAGAGCAGGTGGGCCGGTGGCTGCTCTCTCCCTCATCACTCGCTATATGAACAGGTAATTTAATAAGGCCTTATGGTTCTTTTCAGGAAGGCCAAAATTCAATCAGCAAGCTCGTCATTTGTTAGTCTTGTACTGCTGGGCCACTCTTTCAGCAAACACCTGGTGTCTACCGCGCAACATTGTCCTACTTCCATGTGGATGGATTGCATGTCTGGGTTTGCAGCGGTGAGACTGTAATGCTGTGGCTACTGACCATGTTGGAAGGGCAAGGGTTTAAACTTCAGCTTCTTCAACTCAGTAACCAAGTAGCATAAACTACTATGCTAAGAACAGCATTATGACGATTGGTGGGTTTATATCTAGATCTTATTTGAGCCGCTCATATCCAAACCTTGGAAATATTTAAAAGCACAGGCTGGTGTTGACCTCGAGTTGGTGAGCCAAATTCACTTAATAATCATTCCGGTATTTTCCTCACTTCCCCGCAGTGTTATTATTTTCCCATTCATAACATGACATTTACACACGTTTGTACTGAAGGACGTCCACACTCACACCGAAGTGTCTGATTTGACTATAATCAAATGCCAGTGCCAGCAGAATTAAGTCTGTACTCCATTTAGTACCATGTAAAATGTGGCAACCGTGGCACTAACACTGATCGGTCCCATGGTGGCACCAATGATGGATGTCCATTCAATGCGCAATAAAACTCTTCTACCTTCTACGTGTGTGAGGGACATTACAACAGGGTTTAATACTATTGCAAGGTGCACTATTGCACTCATCAAGGGGCCCTATTTTTCATGGCGCAAGACAACATAGGCGTTGGCTAACATTGCATCAAGTATGTCTTCAGGATTTACCGAAATAAACAATAAAGGACTGCTTGCTAGTTATCTGTATCTGGAACTAAATAGTTTCCCAGCCCTCATTATTATTGCTGAATCCCAGACGACAAACTTTAACAGGTGAACTGAAGTGATTGTCATTGTGAACACTGCAGCACGCACATGGTGCACACAAACAAAATGTGTCCTCTGCTCCGTAACCCACCCACCTTGTGAGCAGGTGGGCAGCAGTGAAAGGCGCACGGGGAGCAGTGCGTGAGGACGGTACCTTGCTCAGGGGCACTTTAAGATTCAACATTCAGATTTAGACTGCAAGCGTCCAGTTACAGTCCCCTTCCTCACCCACGAGGATAAGGGCGTCTGATAAATGCTGTAAATGTAAATGTAATTTGTGTTTCTTGTAATCATCACATTGCCATTGTTGCTAAAGTAAACTCAGTGAGAGTGAAATGACTTCCATTACATTGAGCAACTGTCAATGCCACCTACAAAACATTCTTACAAAACAGTCACACAAGAACATATACTTCTATAGTATTAGCACTTCTTCTATAACAACTGCATATAACTTCACAAAAGACACATGCACACGGAAATGTCCACTGATGCAATGACTCTTGTCACTGATGACAAAGAACCCACCATAAAAGGATGCTTTTAGCCTAAGCTAAACTGATTACTTTGCCGGGAGCGAGGAGGGAGAGTAAATGAGTCCTGATCCATGGCTTAGCACAGTCTTAGCATCACTCAAAGCTCAAACACAAGTCAAAATAGGCCACTTTAGGGCTAGATACATCTGTAACGGTCTCCTGAATTTGTTGTCTTTTTGGGTCCAAGCAGTCACAAGGCGTGTCTGTGGATGGAGGGGAAGAGGTGGAAGCGGGCTCATAATCGAGGGGTTGCGGGTTTGAATCCCGAGCCGCCAAGGTGCCACCGAGGTCCCCTTGAGCAAAGCACCGTCCCCACACACTGCTCTCGCAGGTCACCTGTCATGCCCGCCCACTGCTCACCAAGGGTGATGGGTTAAATACAGAGGACACTGTGCGTTGCCGCGTGCTGTGCTGCAGTGTTTCACAATGACAATCCCTCTCACTTTTAAATTGAAAGTAGAGCCAAGAGTGCAATGTCACAGCGGAAACTTTCTGTGGCGTTGCGCTCTTTGCTAGAGGTAAAAATAAAATAGGACATTCCAGGAAAATGTTGCTGCAAATGTCAGCCATTTTTCTGTGGTAATTGGACTGAATAGAAACAATCAATGCCCCAAATCCACAATACAGTCTACTGCCATCACCAGATGAAGAGAGCGCAGGGTTTGTTTGGGACATTTAGAGGTCTCATTGCATTGAAATGCCACTTCGTCTGACTTTTGTGGGAAGAGACAATCGAACCGTTGACCTCTGCAGCAATGAAGAGCTGAACTCCCACGTCTAATCAGCAAAGCTGTTGTGCCTGCTGACGACCAGGTCAATAAGCCAGAGCCGAAAACTTCTAAAGGACGCTCATAATGTCAGCACGGACCGCACCAGGCACATGAAGGTTAATCGTTTCACATCAAGCGATATCAATGCAATTATTGCAGTTTTTTTTAACTGTTCCCATGAAATTTCTTCAGGCACAGCGGCCCTAATCTTACAGGCACATTGTTTTTAAAGTTCCAGGCACTTTCACACTTTGGGAAATTTGTGACACTTTGAGTGCCTGAAGTGGGTTTGTTCATTTTCCAATCAGGATCCATTGGGTTCAATGAGCTGTGAAAATTAGGGAGGAAGAGGAAGAAACAATGTGTTTTAATGCAGCAGTAGTCTGGCTGCTTCTATGGAAGGAAGAGGCAAAACGCAGAAGAAACTAAAAATTGGCAAAGGTTATGAGATCCAGATAAAATACCACTGTTCTGTAGCAAGAAGGATCAATCAAACCTCAATAAAAACCTGACTGTAGTCAAGTCCCATGAGTCTGGAGATCCTTCAAACACCAAATTGCATTTTTTTCATTGTAACACAGTTTGGTGGGGGGATAAAACACACACCTCTATATCTATGAAAAAGGGCAATGTGTATATGGTGGCTGGAAATTCCAATACTTTAAACACATCTACAATACACTAGAGGACAGAACTCGGTTCGGACCTACCAGTGTAAAACTGCTTCAGAATATAAGAAGAATGATCTCTTTTTGGTTTCATTTTCTTCAACAGATGAGATTGAATCTGACCGTTATGTCAGTGTAGATGTTCTGGCTGTTGATGACCCAAGACTCTGGGTGGCCCAAGTTGCACTGCTGGGGTGTCACTTGGGACGCTGTTGATTTTTACCACTTTACTTAGATTCCAGTGGAATGAAAAAATCAAAGATTTATGAACGCTTTGACCGAAAGACATTTTAGTTAATCAGACTAAGTGGGGGATCAATATTGTTTCCATGGTAATGATTTGAAACAATGGCCATTAACAGACATGGACTCTTCTGTGGTTTAGTCCATTAGGACAATTCATGTATAATGTACGCTTTTTGTAGTATTCATATGCCTGGGATGATTCTCTAAGGATTTTATCTGGTTTTCCACTATTCAAGTGATATTACATGGCGGTAGTAGCCACGCTTATCTATGAACCAGGTTCAAACCCCACTTACTACTTTTGAGTTCCTGAGCAAGACACTTAACCCAGAGTTGCTCCAGGAAGACTTTCCCCGTAACTAATGACTGGAAGTTGCTTTGGATAAGGGCGTCTGATAAATGACCAAGAGCATTTTGAGAAGATATTTGTGTTTCAGTTTTGTGCGTAGCTATGATGGTGCTTAGGCAAAAAGACTCCCAAAAGTACTGGATTTCGCAGTGCACAGTGGCATTTCTGATTTATGGAAAAAATAACAAGGTTAATTACACACACCTAATGAGTCCGAAGGGGGAGACATTTAATTGAATTAATTTATTTTAATGGGGAAACATAATTTGCATGGTCATATAAACAAGTAAATGTTTGTTCCAAATAAATACCCTGATTTATTAGCAATTTCACTGTATTATTTCAAAATGCATTGCTATCATTCTATTTTCACGTAATTATATACATGTATCCCTGTTGCTACAGAGATGTAGTAAGGAACCGCTGTAGCCCCATAAAATAAATACTTATTTATTTAAACATATTTATATTATAAGAGAAGATTTTATTTGTTATGTGTTGAACATAGCCTGAACCCCATATCCTTTTCAATGACAGATCAGGGGATGAAAGGGCACTACAACAGACCTGACCCTGAGCATCCTTTTTTTATCCACAGAATACTTGCCTGCCTGGATGGATGGATTTTTATATTAAATTACCTCTCTCTAGGTACGTCCAGGTAGACGGTAGACTAGATAGTCTTTAAAACTGATCTAACACCAGGTGTCAGAACCATGTTCTAACACCAAAACACACCTGCTCTATGTGTCTGTTGTGCTTTTATCAGACTTTAGTCTTTGGTGAGGAAACTCAACTGAAACGTTTTGAAACATTTTGCATTGTGGTGTGGGTGGTTGGGGTTCAGTGGAGCTGCTGATTGGTTCGTTATACCATTTTATGTTCTGCCATAAATACCACTCTGCATATGATTGTGCTGTTCATCAATTTGCCACACCTTTCAGAACAAACACCTGTCCAAGCCAGAACATGCCGGAACAGCTGACGAGTCACAAGCAGGCAGAGATCCGGTGGGTTAGTTGGGCTATTTGGCACATGGTGCTGACTCATACCTTTACACCGTGCACAGGCTGTGCTGGTTTTACTGGAAGGGAGAGCCCAATGCTTACACAGGAAATGCACCCTGCCGACTGCAGACACGCAGATCTCATGGGAGGGAGGGGGGATACATTATGCGGTTTCACCGTGTGTCTTTCCAACAGGCATATATATTTGCTGCGATTTTTTTCAAGGTAAATGATGGTTTGTGTTTGGGTCACCGCAGTAATAAAGACGAATGCCTCTCCCTGGTTTAAAAGCACGTCTGTGCCGGCTTTGGATGGGCCTTTGGGGAAGACAGTATTGGTACCGAGCGCCACTCACCATGAATTCTGCTGCCAAACTGACAGCTGTTCCTCTTGATCAGCTTTAAAAAAAAGCGGGAAGGATTTGGGCTTCCTCATTACGCCGCACACCTGGCCGTGGCAGCTTTCCGCAGGAACAACAGGCCGCCGGCTGCTTCAGGTCTCTTCTTTTTACAGCCTCGGTGACAGAGGCGGTTGTTGGATTTGTGTTTAATGAGAGGCTGAATGTCACGACACCTCGTCCCAACGTAATGGTCATGCAGCTGCATGGACAGTAATGAGATCCCTCTCTGAGGCTGCACATGCGCTCACATTCTTATTTTTTACATGACCAAAGGGTGCACAATATAACTGAGCTCTTCTAAAGCGGCATTTAAATTAGGGGGCCATTCATGGAAAACAAATCATTTTAAGGAATGCCATGATAATCAAAAAAGGGCACGTGGTTCTCAACCTAGACCTACATAAGCAAGGGTGGACTATCAATGGATGATGAACAAGGACCCGATTCATGTGAAAAAGGTTTTTTTTTTCATATGGCCGGTTGATATCGCACATCATGTGTATGAACAAGGCAACGCTGACACTAAAATTTTGCAAAAGGCAATGCATGCATACGAAAGCTGGTCCACATTGTTGTTGTGCTAATTTTCACTGCACATTACCCTCTCTGTCGGGATGACTCAATTATCTTTTTCGGCACCCCTCGTTCTGTTTATCTTACTAATGACAAATTGTTATTCACAAATGGCTAATAATGAATCCTTTCATTTATCCCCCCCCTCCCCTCTGCAAATTGAACCGATGGCTCGGAATCGTCTGATAATTGCCAGGCAGAAGAGCATCCTTCTGCACAGGCCGTGTGCTGTGGACAGATAAGTCACTGTGTACCGATTCAGGCGGTTAAAGCCACTCCGTCATGCCGGAGTCACCTCTCACCGCGCCTGTGTAGCAAAAGCCCTCTGCAAACACGGCCTTCTCGCAGACGGTCTCAGGCAGAAACTGTTAGCGGTTGGCCTGGCATCTTCAGTCGTAGCTGCTCGATTATTAAATGGTGGCCTGTGTCAGCAAATCTCCTTGTGGAAGTCATATGATTTCATTTGTGATTAAGGTCGACCTTTATGAGTGCAAAGTTTTGCACCTATTCAATTAAAAGTGATGGCGAGGGTACGACACCCTGCTGGGTAAAAAGTGAGCTGCTGATAGCCCTTCCGTCCCAGAGTGTAGACTAATTAAAGATGAAACGTGTTTCTGTTCCTTTCATGCTAATTTTATGTATTGTGTCTAACTGTGTGCAAGATTATTTAAAAAAGCTTACCCACTTTTCATAAATCTTGGTGGAGAGGTGTAGCATGGACCAAGGAACAGGCTTCTAAGTGAAAATTGTCACTGTGGAACTCTGCAGCACAGCACACGGTGACACAACGAAATGTGTCCTCTGCATTTAACCATCACCCTTGGTAAGCAGTGGGCAGCCATGACAGGCGCGGTGTGTGGGGAACGGTAGCCTTGGCGGATTGGGGGCTGTCCCTGTAACTACTGATTGTAAGTCGCTCTGGATAAGGGTGTCTGGTAAATGCTTGTAAATGTAAATGGGTCATTATTGGCACGAATTTGTGTGTAGGGAAGCCCAAGGCGTGATGAATGTTTAATGATCTCAAAAACCCGACAACTGTAAAAAACCTGGTCGAGGGAACCATGTCTGGGGGAAAAGAGGAGATCTTGGCGCCACTATGCTAACTTAATAATCAATAAAAATCATTAAACACTTAATACCACAAACAACTGTTTACTTACCCCAAGAAGCTACTCTAATTGAACAAACTGATTAATCGCTCTGGTGGGGGTGGCCAGGTGGAGTGGCCAATCAGATTTCAAGGGTGGCCACCCCTATGGCCACGACCCCTGTAGTGTTGTAGTTATCGAGACCAGTCTTTTTTTTGTCTTGTATAACGAACTACAAGATCGTTCACTAGCTCTGCGTTTCTTGTTATCAAACTATGAGGAGACTACTTAATCTGGCAAAGAACATCATCCATGCACACATAGCACAGTTGTTTATTACGTTTATTATTTTTTCAAGCAGCTAGCTCACTACTCTGTTGCTCCTTAATGGAAAAAATGTATCCTCTGTGCACAAGTTATTGTGCACCATGCTCTGTGGGTTTATAAAATAGCCCCCAATAATTCCTGGGTCACTGCTTGGGTCATGAAAAGCTGTCAATACTCCCATTAATACACACAGCAATATAACATCTTTTTGGTACAGCCCATTTCTTTCTGCCTAAAATGTCTATAGGAGAGGAAAGCTGGGATTATTATTTTCCAAATCTGGGAGTATTTAAATGAGAGACACATGGACATATCAGAGTTGAGGACGCGAGGCGCACTAGCGGCTGGCAAATTCCTGATGATTCATATGTTCTTGAACTCTCAAATATGATACTTTCTTAGTTTTCATCACATTTTGTGAAATGTTTTGTTTTCCATCCAGAGATTGTCTTATCCCTGCCTCTGAATACGCAGTCAGAGAGGTTAAAGCATCTCCAGGCTGTGGATTACCCAGGGATTTTGATTTATTAGATTAGGAGGAGAATTGCTGCTTATGTGAGAACGCCAATGATCGTTTTATCATTAAAAAATATTCCTGGAACCAGAGTTGTTGTTGTCATCGTGTCCCTGCTTCTCTCTCTCTCTCTCTCTCTCTCTCTCTCTACGTGTGAGCAGAAAGGATTTGTCTTCTTCTCCCGCATCCATCAGTGTGTGATGAAGAGTGGCGCTCAGATGATGATCTGAGCTGAAAGGAGGGCATGACGTCCTCGGGGACGGCAGAGAGCAATCGACGAGTGTTGCCGTGGCGAGGGCTGACGGCAACAGTGATGATGGTGCGCACATGCTCAGTGCGTCTGTGTAAATGTCACATGATCACCACAGGACATGTGCAAGTCTGTGTGGGCTTTGAAAAATAAGTTTAGAAGAAGGGAGAGAGGGAGAGAGATGGATGGATGTGAATGAATGAACAGAAATAAAATAAAAACACGAGGGTCCAAACAGGCACTTCATCCGCAGTCACGACACAAGGATATTATCCTCATCCCTTGCTGAGTTAATTCTGCAAAATGCAGACTGGCGGTGATGTTGTGCTGCTTTGGATTGAAATAGAAAAGGATGGAGGCTCGGATGACTAATGAGGTATATTTCGCTCTCGGTGGGAAGCCAGGGCTGAGCGTCTCTCTCAGGCAAGAGTCCCGCTGTTGTTCCTTACGCACCATCTGAACAGGCGGGGACTGCTGCTGTCACGTCCACTGATCCTTGCCCCTTTACCCACCTGCACGAGGGCTGACAGCTGTTAGAACTCAGACTATGACCTTATCAGGATGTTTGAGCTCTTAAACTAGCTAATATTAACTAATTTTGACACAAATTTGTGTGTTTCCAGAATTACATCTCATTATGGTTAAGTCCCTGGCAATGGGATGTCACAGGGATGTCTTCTAATCTCATGATCAACTCAATTTATTAGTCTTTCTGTTCATTCCTTATATCGTGTCTAAGCTTCAACATTGTCTTCAACCGCAGCACCATGAAACATCTTGCATATTAACATGGCCTCTGAACTGAAATTCCTGAAGCTCCCGTAGAAGTGAAAGACCATGGCACTGATGAGGTAGCATTACTAAACTGGTTCAAATTAGGAATCTAATTAAAATTTAGGCTAATTTCAATAGTTAATTGAATCGTTGTTGGTTTGTGCATTGACCTGGAAGTTCAATATTTAAATTGTTTTAATTGTTTACAATTTGCAGTGAGCTTTTTCATAGCTTATATCACCACAGAATGTAATGGTAGCGATTCAGCCTTTTCTACTTTCCTGGAGAGGCTCTGAGGATTTTGCCGAAGCAGATGCATTCTCAGGTGTTGCCGTGGGGACCACTGAAATGAATAGAAACCTTTCAGTACAATGCTGCTGGAAAAGATCAGAAATGCAGAAGCTACCCAATCTGCATTAAATCTAAATCAATTAGCACAGTCGTTCTACGCTGTTAGACCAGAGACATCTTTCTAGGAGGCTGAACGCAGCAGAATGCAATTAAATACTTACAGTGCCATGCTGCTTTATACATGAGAGCGACATCAAATTGGGAAAGTGATTTTTCTGAGCCGCGAGTGTTTGTATTTGTGGGGAAAGACAGGACGGCAGGGGTGATGAATTACACTCATAAAATGCAACATCTTGAAACTAAACGCAACGTTTCAGCAGCCCGCAGTCACCCAAAGCCAAATGATTAATGGCGCGTTGTTGTGGGCCAGAAGAAAGAAACCTTTATGTCTTATCATGGCACCAAGCTGACAAGGCTTTTCATAATGCGGCATGGGAGCATAGTACAGGCTGAAGGATGTGTTTCTCACCCAGTTGTCGCTAAAAGTGCGAAATGAACAGAATTTGTGCTGAATCGTTTGAGAAAATGTGGAGTGAAAGGAGGGAAAAGGCGGGAGCTCAAATGATTAGAAAGGGTAGAAAGAAAATAAGTTTTTATTGAAACAAATTCCTCACTCCACAGGTTTCTAATTTATCTGAGGATGCGCAATAATCAAACCATTAGGTGGTGAATCATCACCAGCAGGGGGTTGTGACCAACTCATAAAAATAGGCCTCCCATGATACCAATTATATCAACGAACCAAAGCAACCTTCGCGCTGAGATAACCAGACGTCTTTAAAGATCAAACTATATTCATCCAGGGAGCTAAACTTGTGTCACTATTATTTTTGGTGTGTACCCTGTCATTCAAAAGTTTTAGAAACGTGTTCGTTTTTTCATAGAATTCTATTGTTTCGTCCATTGGAATAACATGAACTTGGGTGTTAACTGCACAAACTATCAGAAACCAGGAAGTCTTGAGTTCCAAGCAATGCTCACTAATGTAGGTCTCTCACTTTTGGAAGTGAAAGTGAAAGTGAAGTGATTGTCACACGTGATACACAGCAGCACAGCACACAGTGCACACAGTGAAATTGTCTCTGCATTTAACCCATCACCCTGAGGAGCAGTGGGCAGCCATGACAAGCGCCCGGGGAGCAGTGTGTGGGGACGGTGCTTTGCTCAGTGGCACCTCAGTGGCACCTTGGCAGATCGGGCTTCGAACCAGCAACCTTCTGATTACGGGGCCGCTTCCTTAACCGCTAGGCCACCACTGACTGATTATTCGAAAACAAGTTTGCACGGATCTAAGTATAGCTGAACACATTTGCGCTGTTTTAAAGAAGCAATAAAACTGTCCAGATTCAGGACTGGTTTAATACATGTTGCATTAGCACTTGTGGGTGTGACAGCTCATTTATAAGGACATTTTTAAAAGACCCTAAACTGAAGAGTAGCTGTATGAATTAGTGCCACGTCATCTGGCCTTCATAAAGAACATGTTTTCATGTGACCACATTAAACAAAAGTGGTTTAAAATCATATCATTCAGTAGTGGAGGGGTAACGCCCGCAAGCACAGATCTCCAAATGCTGTTGAATGTAATTAGAAAAGGGCAAACCTCTTAGCGTGGCGCCCGAATATAAATTTGAAGCTCCTTTATAATTAATGAGGACTCCCGCTCGGCTCACTTCCTGCAGCCTCCTCTTGTGGTACGCCACAGCGGGGCTGGATGTCTAACAGAGATCGGCCATTTTACTACCCCGCCACACACAGCGCTACGCAACAGCACTGTCACCCACTGTAGTGCATTTCTGACACTACGAAGTGCGCTGCCAACTTCTCAAGTGTTTTTGACAGCCGCTGTAGCAAAAGAGTCACAAGAGGCAAGACAAATCTGCCTATTCAGAGCTCCAGTAAAAGTGCATTTCTGTTTGGATTCCAGAGTGAACCATAAAACAGTGTGCACACTGCTGGCTGTTCCCACTCGCGTGTTTTATAGCAGGCCCTTTAAGAAAAAGGGTTTAAGACTCATCGACTTTTATTGCTATTGGGTTGCATTTCTGCACAGGCGACCCCAGACGTCTCCTCGGCCAGGACGGCGCTCTGGCTTTTCATCGGATGTGGATTATTAGTAGTAAAGTCCTAGCCACTACTTCCTGCCCAGGTCACATACCATCTCTTCTTCAGCGGTGCGAGACAGTCTTTCAAATATTGACTTTGATCTTGTCTGATCTCGCCCCTTTGGGAGCTTTTGCATTGAAATGGCCAAAGTTGTGCTATTATCTAACGTCCCAGATTATTTATGTTTATGAGGAAAACAAAGCAAAAAATATATATATAATCTGAAGATCAGAACAATAGAAAAAAGGAAAAAAAAAAACGTGATTGCATGGGTGTAGAATCCGTTTGTAGTACAGACTGTGTGGGCAGGACCCTGGGGTTCTGACGAGTGTTTATTCTTTATCTTCCTTCAGAAATATATTACTATATGACCGCCTCTGAATTTTTTGACTGACAAAAAGAATAGGGTCATACATTCTATTTATATGACGGCACTTAAATATTTGCAGGGGGCATGTTCATTAATGTCACATCAAGTCCATGTCAAAAGCAAATCTGCGCATACAAACAAGAAAAGAAGACAAAATGTAATTGTTACTGTGTGCATTTTATTCTGCAAATAAATAAAAGGTATGCTCACCCATACAATTCTCACTTTAAAACTTTGTAGTTTTTTTCCCATTGGTAGCTCGCATTCAGATTCGGATCTCAGATTTGCCTTGACGTCTCATTGCTTCTAGCCTCTTCCTGATTTGAAAGTGATTGTTTTTTGTCATTGTGATACTCTGCAGCACAGGACACGATGCACACATCAAAGTGTGTCCTCTGCAAAGAGACCTCAGTGGCGCCTTGCATCATTTGACTGCATCATTCCTTTTTGGAACTAGTGGATAATTTTCACTGTGGCCATCCTCATAAGTTACTACCCATCCATTTATTTCCCTATTCAGCCCGCGTACATCAGTATTGTATCGTCATCTTGACCTATGCTCTGTATCTGTAAATAGATGCAGCACAGGGCAGTGTGCTTCGTGGAACATTTGCATGAGCCCTCTTGATGAAACCCATGCCTCTGGGCAGCAAGGAGACGGATGATATTTCAAGGTTTGCTGCGCTACAGAAGTGGATTTTGGCCGCTTTCCTAACTTGGAGTCAGATAGGAGAATTCAGCTCTCAGAGTTTCGTTTAATTGTCTCCCTAGTTTAAAAACTGTGCGATACATTTTTGAATGTCCAGCAATGCATTTCTGAAGTTCCACGAATGTCCTACAGCAAAGTCACATCAAATTCCGTTGTGTGCACCGTGTGCTGTGCTGTGTTTCACAATCACTTCACTTTTCACTTTTCAACATTCTAGCATTGGTTTCTAAAATGACAGCTCGTACAGGTATTTCCAGTTTAGACTGGACGTGTCAAGAGTAGACGGAAAAAGCAGAATCGCATGATCGATTCCACCCTCAAACTGTGGTAAAAAAGTAGGCTTTTAACCTTGTATGACAAGCTCCAACATCACCCAGGTACAGCAAATAAAATAAGGTTGCTGATACAAAACTTGGACAGACACTAATTGCCCAAAAAGTGGCACCAGCGGACGTCAAGAAGGGCCTTCTTTTGAGCCGCACCCATATACGTTACTTAGTTCAATTCACTTAAGGCATAAATCCCTTGGATTGGGAAATCCTTATTCTTCATTCATTCATTTAGACTTCAGCAACTTTTTTCCAGACTGGCAAACTATATTTGGCAACAGAATTAACATTTAGAAGGGATTTTTTTTAAATGGCACAACGTTACGATTAAATTAAACAGTGCCTTTCCATCATCTCCAGCTTGATAATAACCCTCTCTGCTTTGCCATGAGCCGGCCACGGCAATTAGATTGCGAATATGACAGGCCTTGGCCGTCCTTGAGAACCTGCCCTGCCCTTTAATAACAGAGTGTGGCCAGTGGATTTGCCGTGGGCTTCTATGTCCCAGTGCACCCATCCATCCACATGGTGCATCAAAGTGCAGCACCAGGATCTGCCTCCACTGTGGTCACCGAGACGAATCCACCGGATAAGCCCTGCATAGCCTCACCAGCCCCAACCAGGAAACTGCCTGGCAAATCTGCATATAATCATTGCACTAAACAGAAGAACATTTTAGAACCCAGGGAGCCAATGTTGCACATAAATGGATAAAATAGCTTTTACATCTTAGACTCAGTGCAGTGTTAATGTTATGCAATAACAACAATGTTTCTAAAGTATTACTTTTCAAATCTTAGCAAGTTTATTAGTGTGTATAGTAATTACATGTAATAAAGGTAAATAGATTTTTTTTATGCAAAATGAACACTGTTTGTGGCTGTCACAATATTTGACTGAGTGTAATTGTTTCGTGTAAATGAAAATGAAGGCTGCAGATATTGTGAGTAAGCTCTCGGTTCAAATCTACAAAGTCTGTAGTTTTGCAACATTCTGAGACCCCATAGTGGTGCAGGTGCATGATAATACCTTAATAGTATAATGATAATAATAACATAATAACTTAATAATTATAATAACAACATAAGTACAAAGGCTTATGGAATTCCAGCATGTCCAGTCAAGCTCCTGTCGAAATTATATATGCAAGGGTAAAATGAAAATAAGCAATTATTATATCCTTTAAAATTAATCAAATAAAGAGCTACAGAAGGAGCAATGAGTAATTTGAGTGTTGGGATTTGCTTAATGGTTTAATAATACTGCTAAAATATTTATGGGCCCAGCATGTGTCAAAATCACAGAGGAATATGCAGGGTATTCGTTGTGATGTGTCTGTTTCAATGCGGCTCTGCACATACTTATATTGTATACAGAGACAAGTCACACAGACAGACAGGTCTTGCAAAGAACATACATTATAATTATTTATTATAATGTGATGGGTGTAAAGACAGCAGTGAATGATCATAAAAAGTGTAACGGGAAGGTCCAGACACCTTGTCCAAAACAGTACATATCAGAAAATATAGGCTGAACTGCAAGTGTTGGCATGTAGATGTTGAAAAGCACATAATAAGGGGCCTGACATTTTAAAAGCAGCTCTCAGATAATGGTATTTAATATGTGCTCTCTAAAGCAGGAGACCTGAGCATACCCACAAATCACAAGCGTACCCTCGCATCATAAATAAACAGAAGCCATTGCCGCCGATGCTAAGCAGCCAGACAAACATCCGAGAGCAAGTTAATGCTGAGGCTATTTCCAGAGACTGATTACACACGATGAAGTCACAGCTCCTTCCCTTGGCCGAATAAATAATTAAAAGCTAATGAATTTCAGGCTTTTAGAAAGTTTAATGCATGTTTTCTATGTGAAGATCACGCTACAGAATATAATGTTAGTTAAATAATTGTACAATTCCTACAATTGATTGAAATCAGACAGGGAGAATCTGCCATCTCTAGCATTGCTCTACACTATACAGCTGGTGCATCAAGTCTCAGTTGTGCCATTTTGTGGAGTGTAATTGGCCTGTTTCTTGAACTGGAAGCGGCCGGAATCACAGAAACAGCATCTCCTATGTTCAACAAGGCTGAAGCTGAACAAAATGGCTTTTTACTCAGATTGCTGCATTCCGTCACTGACATTCAGGATTCGTAGGTGACCAGGTGTGATTGTCCTTGGGGAGGCATGTGGCAGCCATGACCCTCCTGGCAATGGCCTAACAGGAAAACTTGACAGGTGGGGAGTACTGTACCATCAACCACAGACCCCAGGCTTGTTTTCAATATTTAATTCTGACATGTCTATGCTTTGGTATTTGCACCAGGAATTTGCTGTTCCAATTCCAATCCTGTACTACTCTCCTTCTACAGTTATTCCATGCCCATTATTGACTGAAACTGAATGTGGATTGAACTGATTGATTGAACTGATGTGGATGTATATTAATATACAATTATTTATTAATATATAAGATTATATTAACAATATTGTGTTTTATTGATAATATTAATGATATTATATTATAATATTAATATATAAACTATGTTAATATTTCAGTAGTGGTAATGTATTATTGTAACATAACCAAATGTGAGCGGATAAAAGTTTATCAAGACACTTTAATTCATATGTAACCAAAAGTCTGTTAAAATATTCTTCACAGTGTAATTATTTTAATC
The DNA here is from genome assembly GCF_900700375.1 of Denticeps clupeoides. Lineage (NCBI taxonomy): Eukaryota > Metazoa > Chordata > Actinopteri > Clupeiformes > Denticipitidae > Denticeps > Denticeps clupeoides. The sequence continues at coordinate 15,843,524 of NC_041718.1, forward strand.
CCCGCCTTATAACACGGTTTCATTGAAAAACATACAGTACAATTCTAACTTGTTTATTGTTCTGTTTTTTTATCATTTGCAAAATATATTTAAGATGAAGCAGAACTAAAATCTTTTTCTCTCTTGCGGACGCCTGCTGCCCTGTGTACACACAGATTGAAAGAGTTGATTTATTCAAAGGAATCACAGCGCGTGGTTGTCAAACGGTAAATTTACAGTGTGATTTCGGTGCTTGCTACTCTTTTTCTAGCAAACAACAGTAGGAATGGCATCCTGTGGATGGAGGGTTTTTGGCAGCCATCTCCAGCAACATATGCAAGATTAGAAAACAAGACTGACAGCAATCTTGGAAAAAACACAAAAAAGATTGCAATGATGAGTTTAAACACGGAGTCAATGAACCTGGACAGCACAGAACTGCAGATGTTTTCACATACGTGGGCTCAGCATAAGAACGTCAGATAAATGGAGCAATCGGCAATACAACGACCAAGCTATCCAACGGTAAATGTGAGAAAGTCACATCCTTGTCCTTGAAGCATGCTTGGGGCCTCAATAACTTCTCCGTACCAACTTCTGGTTACATCCAGGACCATTTTGCTATTTGATGGTGGGGTAAATAAACCAGTCAGATATATTTTCAAAGAGTAAACAGTGACAAAAACTGACCTCCAGCTCCTCGAGCAGAAGAGCCACAGTTTGGGCCCGAGGCAGCCGAATAAATCAGGGTTTAAAGACTCTGGCAGTTCATCTCTTCCTAACTTCAGTGATTCCAGGTTTAAATTAAAACAAAATGATGAAATGTTAAGTACTGCATGCGATGATTTCCCCTCATGGAAAGTGGGCAGATGCAGCTTTTGATGAGGCGGAAAGTGAAGTGATGTAATCCAGTAAATTCAGCCAAACAACGTGTTCACTGGTCAACTGACACCAGGATGTGAGGTAACATTTCAGTGACCTTATTAGAAAATGAAGTATGGCAGGTAAGATTCCTTTTGCCAAAGAATACATAAAGTTCATCATTAATAGAGAGTGATGACCCCCACGCAACACTTATTCGAGACTCTCTAGGTTGTCTTTTCATAGCAGATAATAATAACGTAGCCCCCCAACCTCCATTTAATAACACAGGAAACTGCCTTTCCAAGCCCAGAAATACAGCTGTCAGGCTGAAAGATGTGTCAAGCTGCACTTTTGAAGACCGCCAGGGTTTGATGTGTGAATGTTCGATTTGCTGCCATCTTTATGCTGTCAAAACGTCGGTTGCGCACGGACAGTGATTTTGGGGCAGAGGTCCAAATGGGTTTTTGAGCTCTGCGGGAAACTGCCACTTGGTAGTAAAAATGTCAACACACCACTTCTCTAAGCTTCTTTCGTTCTGTCTTTCTGCCATTTGCATGTTCCTTTCATCTTTCGGTGGCTTACAAAAGAGCCCTGTAACGTTAGACGCACCGTCATCTTCATCAATTCTATTGTTGCTTAAACACGTTTTTTTGGTCACCATGGCAACAGAGCGGGTAAATAAATAAATTAGACGACACCTGTCAAGTTTGCTGGCAAAGCTTCCTTTCACCAATCCGCCATAATCTGCCTTGGCAGAGAAAGTGCGGCTCTCTGTCACGTCGTAGTAAAGAACAGAGGAGCTTATGTGGCCGCCAGACCGGAGGAGGGGAGGCACCCTGAGGTCCGCCACACCTTCAGCCCCTTTCCAGGATAAATTCGTACTGCCAGAGGAGGTGTTACATCGATTTCTTGACTAAACACTGGGCTCTGGTTGCCAGAGAAGATCTACAGAGGGAAAGGGGAATGTAAAGACACTGTACTGAGTGATATGCTTTATATGGTATGTCAAGATGTCTAGATATAATGGTAGAAACAGGAGGCACATTTATATGTCAATATCATTTATTTGCAAACATGAGGAGCAAAAACAACCACAAAACACTCGAAAGATGGGTAGACGAAAAAAATAGCAGCGATAAAACCCAAGAGACGGGATTATATGTACAGTGAAACAATGACAATGACACAACAATGAGATGATGAACGCAGGTTATCACAGGTTAACAGGTTATCACAGGGGTCCAACTGGTCATTGGGCGGACCACCAGCCCAATAAAGTGTGGCCAGACATTCATGTCACCAAAAAAGCATGTTAAATAGATATGTTTGTGTCCTAATTAATTTAAGGGATGTGAAGAAAGCTGTCTCTTATGTTTTATTTCATGAAATAAATCTTTCATTGAATGAGGTATGAGGTAGATACCTATTTTTCGTAAGCAAAACTCATATCATGTGGAAAATCTAAATTTTAAGGGGCTGATGTGACTCAGACCTTTTATATTCATCTTTCCACTTCTTTTAGTGAAACGATTTCTTTATAAGATGTTCAGGTTTGAGACACATAACATAGGGGTTTGGGGAAATTGGTGCAGTGGTGGCCTGGCGGTCAAGGAAGCGGCCCCGTAATCAGAAGGCTGCTGGTTCGAATCCTGAGCCTCCAAGGTGCCACTGAGGTGCCACTGAGCAAGTACCGTCCACACACACTGGTCCCCGCTGCTCACTGCTCACTAAGGGTGATGGTTGAAAGCAGAGGACACATTTCGTTGCATCACCGTGTGCTGTGCAGTGTTTCACAATCACTTCACTTTCATTTCCGTTCTATCAAATTACACTGGCATAGCCAACACAATGCAGCACAAACGAATACCAAAGTGTTTTATATGAAATATCCATCCCAGTTCTTCAAAAGACCCTGCAGAATGATGAGGTGATGGCTCTTGCTCACTGGCTTTTATCCCTGATACTGTTGAAGACATTCTGAGAAAAGTGAATGCAATGTTAGTACATTTGCACCAGGCAGCCTGAACCATATTGCCTCTGCCTTGGTAAACCACCATCTAAATCATGAGCCTGCAGGCTCATAACCCCACAAGCCACTATCCTATTCACTCCGATGAACACATGACATTTAGTGTTCATTAGCACTCCAGTCACTGCTGTTGTGCTGCCGAATGGCCATTGAGCATGCATCAGGTAGCTCTCTGCAGCCACAGAAGATAATTGGATTCAGAGCGGGTAGGTCTCTCTCTTTTTCTCTGAGTGGGTCTCTCAACGTTTTTTTATCTTCTTAGCAACACATCTGCAAGCACCTTTAGTCACATGAGGTTTTCCTCAGTGAGACCATCAGGGTTGTTTGTCCCAAAGATTCTGCATTTCAGAAAAGCATCACAGCAGCTGCAATAAGATGGCACCCCTGCATTGTAATTTAAAATAATAGATGACAAAGGTGCCATTTTCCCACTCATGCACTTAATGGTAAACTGTCTAAGTTCAATGTAATAAAGTAAAGAAAAGATGGTGGCCTAGCGGTTAAGGAAACGGTCCTGTAATCAGAAGGTTGCAGGTTCGATTCCCGATCCGCCAAGGTGCCACTGAGGTGCCACTGAGCAAAAGCACCGTCTCCACACACTGCTCCCCAGGCGCCTGTCATGGCTGCCCACTGATCACTCAGGGTGATGGGTTAAATGCAGAGGACAAATTTCACTGTGTGCATCGTGTGCTGTGCTGCTGTGTATCACATGTGAAAATCACTTCACTTTATACACTTTAGATTAACTCATACTGTCAATGCATTACATAACACATGTTTTATCATGCAGGCCTACAGATTCCGTGTTTCCATGGCGGTAGCAGTTGGTCATTCAGATTGTATGGTTCGGATGGTTAAGCTTTTCTGTGGAGACACAATGGCAGGACCATTGATTTTTTCCCCACCTTCATATACAGCTTTACTTTTAGAGCACGCTGATTAGGCTGTCCTTCGGCTTCTGTGCAGCGTCCTCCTTTTATTCCTGGCATTGATTGAAAGAAGAGAAAATTGTTGTGGTTTCCAGAGACTGAGCTGCTGGGGGGCATCAAAGCCGCCCTGCCAAGCATGATCACTACAGTAATCAGTAGCTGAGACCTCCTCTGCTCCAGGAAATCCACTCTGGTGTGCCGCCCCCTGGTACCTGCGCACATAGAGTTATTTCCAGAACCTGTGCACATAAAGACTATTTCCAGAATATGTGCAGTTCAATAAATCCAGCAGAGCTGTCAAAATCTTTCTTTATGATTCAAGATTCTAGGTTCAAAAATTGTACTGTTATGAGGCCACGGTGCCCCCTGGTCAACCGGGTGGCACCAACTCACTGTTTGTGCTGGGTCCTAATCACCCACAATCACACTAATGTTGGAGATTCTACACACCCCTGTGATGCATTGTCTGGTGTGTCAAGCTTAGGTGTGCTACGCCTTTTTGAGTTTCCTGTTTTTTCTGGGTTTTTTTATTATTAAATAATGTATTATTTCCACAATGTTGAGCGCCTGTGCCGCCCTCACTTCCCAACGTGGCATGACAATGGTCACTGTGTAACACAGTGAATGTTCTAACGTTGCTTTATTAATAACCCCAATGTGCATGAAATGTTATGGCACAAACCCAGTTATTATCATAGCACACATTAACTTTTAATGAGAAATGATGACAGGTCGATTGGATAAAAAAGATTTGCAGGTTTGTAACTGTTGAAACATCTCCTTCTTTGTCTGCTTTAGTTTTGTCTGTACATTCTACTCTGTCTCACAAATAATAGTGTCTGTATGATTGCTCAGCTCTGAGCAATATATTTGTTCTGGGTGGTAACTGCACTGTACAGTAGAATGTCAAAATGAGAAATCATTCTTTTTATTATAATTAGAATGATTTAGAGTGAAGAACTGAACAGAAAATGTCCCCAATATTCAAATGTGAACACAAACAGCATAAAAGTTTTTAGGTTTTAGATGTGTTGCTTGCAACAGTGTCAGCTAACAACTCATAGGACACTGGTGTAACCATTTAGCTCATTTTCATGCTTCATTTGCAAGAGAAATGGCTACCGATGTCAAAATGAGAAGAAGATGGTTATTGAAACTCACCTTTATTTGTGCTCCTTACAAACCCCTGTCAGTGTGGCTGTGTGAGTGTGTGCTGTTGCACACTTAATAGCAGAAAATTGCTTCGCCCTCCTGAGGCAAAGACAACATGCAGACCAGATTATGTTTATTTGTTATGTATTATTTCCCAGGTCCCACTGACATGAGCAATCTAGCTAACGTGTTAAACTGCACTTCACACTTTTATTGCTGGGTCTTTTGCCTGAAGAGTGAGAAAGCTGTATGTTCAGCATGATTAGCGTTACTCCCTGATGAAAGATTTAATGATGCTTGCATAGAAACCATGCCTTCCTAACATACACACGCCAAGGGTAATTGGGTGCTATTTCACTTTCACCACAAGTATCTGGGCCAATAATTGTTTGTGACATTGTAAAATGTGTAAGATCTACCAAAGTTGAAATATCATATGGAATGGAAACTGTATTTTGTAAATGTGACAATATCAGAATTGTGTGCCTTCATGAAACACCATATCATATTGTAAAACTATGACCATGTGGTGTGGTAGAAGAGAATAGAGTGTGTAGAAAAACTCTCTCTCCCTCCACACAAAGCACTGTATTCAACCACTCCAATTTGATGTTACCTGGCAGAAAGAGGCATGGCACAATAGAGGTTAAAAATGAACAGTTTCTAATTTATTAACACCGGTAAATAATTATTGTAGTTACATGTGAATATTGAATGTAAAAAGGTACCAAGGTTACAGAGAAAATAAAAATGAGAAGAAAGAGTAAAGAGGGAGAAGAGAAAAAGTGGGGGAGAGAAAGACTCAGAAACCTTCCGGCTTCCGATGGAAAAACCTCTGAGCAAGAGAGCCCAGAGTCCCTTTTTCCACATGTGAGCAGACCTTTATACCCCTGGCCTACAGGAAGTTGTCACTGGCCTACAGGAAGTTGTCACTGACCAATCAGAACCTGTTGTTTCTGATGTCACGCCCCCGGTGCCTCCCATTTGGGGAAGACAAAGAGGGTGGGCGGTCCTGACAGCTGATACTTCACACGTTGCCGTCAGACAAAAGGCATGTAAAACAGGGGTGCCGAATCTTCACCCACAACAGTCGACACAGGAATGTCACACCTCCCCCTGCAGACATCTGTTATGCAAGGCAAAAGCAGGCTCCCGTGATGTCCATTCTTACAATATCCTTGCAGAAATATGTTTTCTAGAAGCCAAGTGTTTCAAAGAGTCATGGGTCTAAGGGTTATATTGCTCATTGAGCAGAATTCATTTTAAAAGTTGAATCATGCATCAAAGAAAAAAACAAAACATACGGGAAGTCCAACAAATATAAGCTGAAGGCGAAAGATGACCATCATCAGGGTTATGGATCAGTTTCATTACAGAATTTCCAGTGCTGCGCTGCCAGATTGCCTGAACTCTACTGATCTTGCTGCAGTTTTATATGCTAATGTCAAGATAGAAATAGCAGCTGTATCTGGGTATCTGTTAAAACTGGAGTACAGGCAACAGTGAAAGACAACATTTTGAGTGTGAAAAAAGGCTGTTATGCTGCAAGCAATTTTAAAAATGATTGTCCATGTCAAGGAATAATTGCGTTCAAATTGTCATAATGGCAGCAAGCTTTTGCTGGACAAACTAAAATGCAAATGATTTCCATTCTAGAAATTTCAAGGGAAATGTAGTTGGATGTGTTCACACACTATCTCTTTCTTTTCAAAATGTTAGTGAATACCTTTCAATCAATTTTAACATGTCAAGTTTCATGACTGACTGACACAACCGAAAATATCACTGCAAGCAGTTCAGACGCCATCACCATTCATATATATATGACATGCTTCTGCAGAATTAATCTACATAAGTTATTCTCTTTTGGAGGCTTTGAGTCGGTAGGTTTGACACTTTACTGATGCTGACACTCCAATAATTCAGTTTCTGAAACACAAGATTAGTTGCTCTTACACCCACTCATTGAAATGCCAAACATCACACTTCATAAAGTAGCTGTTTAGAGCTAAATGTCATTCTGATTGGTCAGTTGGGATATAGATTTATTGCAGATTTTGTCACAGCTCAAAAAGATTGTGAGAAGATGGTTTTCACAAATGAGCTTTGTAGCCAAGTTCAGGGTGTTTGCGCAAGCACTCGTCCAAAATTGATTGGCGCTGAATGCCAACTTGGCTGTACACTAAGGCCCTGACAGCAGATGCACTGTCACATGAACAGTCAACGTGAGTTTCCCGGCATTTCCTAGCAAAAATGATGAAAAACTGACCATGTGGCTTTCAGACTGATGCATTTATATAAATGGCCTTCCTGTCAGCTACTGAACCTTTCCTGTAAGTCTGCATTTAATCTATCAAGTTGATTGTGACCTGACAGCTTCTCTTTCCTTTTGGACCCTGTAGCTTATGTGCTTTAGCCTTCTAACAAAGGAATTTCTGACAGTTAATCACTTTCATATTTGGCAATGTGTTTTCATATGAAAGGCATGGCAGAGCAAGACTTGGCATAAAGTGGCTTGGCATCTTGGCCATATCACAAAGGTTGGCTTCCAGTGAGGGTTATTTGAAATTGTAACACAATTGTGTACAATTGATTACATAGCTGCAATGTCGTCATGTGATTATTTTGCAATTGTTGATGAATGAGTCAATCACCAGAGAGAAACGATTTGAACATCAGTTGGTCCATTAGAGGTGGACCCAGCGCTTTTTGACCCCATTCAGAATGAGGTCCAAAATGAGAGTGGCACAGCGCAGTGGGGCATAATGCAAATTAAGTTGGCACCGTCTGCCTTCATGTGGCCAATGTGTCAGAGTGGAAAAGATAGTAAGTGGTGTCTTTTTCACTGATGATGACCAAATCTTCCAATGGACTGATGAAAACAAGAAATCACAAAGAGAGAGAGCGAGAGGAGGGGCAAAAATATGAATATGAATCCAGATTCATTTATGAAGCAGGATAAAAATAAAAAGCAACTGGTTGTGAACAGCCTACAAATTCATCTGGTTGGTAGAGGCATGACATGGGGCAAGGGAGGACACTTTCACTGAAATTTTATTTAGTAGCAAGAATCATGAGTCAGGGTAGTGAGCAAGACACCTAGCCCTGAGTGTCTCCAGGGGGACTGTCTGCGTAACTGCTGATGGATAAAAGTCGCTCTGGATAAAAGCGTCTGATAAACAGCATAAATGTAAATGTACAGGGTGGGTCATTTATATGGATACACCTTAATAAAATAGGAATGGTTGTGTCACGACTACGGACTTACGGGGGAAGGAAGCGCAGAGGTCTGACATGTTGGGAAGGGGATTTTATTAACAAATAAACAATAAAGAAATACAAATAAACAATGGCGCGGTGGCCGAAAACAGTTTAACGTAAATAATGAACTGAAACTAACCCGTAGGCGTGTGGCGATTGCCAGAACTCAAAACACATAAAACTAATCAGGTCAAGTTCGTGCAGAGAGTTCACGAAAATGCCAGCGACCCCGAACGGGCGGAAACTTCCGGCATTTATGGGGCGTCAGGATTGGGTTCCGGTGTGGAGCCCAGCTGCAGGCAATCCTGACAGAGCCCCCCCTCCAAGGGCTACGTCCTCGGAGCCCCAACAGTACCATCAGTGGAGGCGGCGGGGCGGACGGCGGCAACCACAGGGCTCCCTGCCCTGCTGTATCCTCCCCTTGGAGGACCCGGTCCCTCGGGCTGGCTCCCCGGCGGGGTCAGGCGTGGCGGCCCCGGTCCCTCGGGCTGGCTCCCCGGCGGGGTCAGGCGTGGCGGCCCCGGTGCCTCGGCCTGGCTCCCCGGCGGGGTCAGGCGTGGCGGCCCCGGACCCTCGGCCTGGCTCCCCGGCGTGGTCCCGCTTGGCGGCCCCGGACCCTCGGCCTGGCTCCCCGGCATGGTCCCGCTTGGCTGCCCCGGAACCCTCGGCTGGCTCCCCGCGTGGTCCCGCTTGGCGGCCCCGGACCCTCGGCCTGGCTCCCCGGCGTGGTCCCGCTTGGCGGCCCCGGACCCTCGGCCTGGCTCCCCGGCGTGGTCCCGCTTGGCGGCCCCGGACCCTCGGCCTGGCTCCCCGGCGTGGTCCCGCATGGCGGCCCCGGAACCTCGGCCTGGCTCCCCGGCGTGGTCCCGCATGGCGGCCCCGGACCCTCGGCCTGGCTCCCCGGCGTGGTCCCGCATGGCGGCCCCGGACTCCCGTACCTGCACACAATAATCAGGGCCGATCCATCTGGGTACATGTGGGCCCTGTCTCCACACGTCCCCTCTGACACTTCTTGTGTCACCCCCTGCACCGCGCAGGGAGATTGTCCCAGAGCCTCCGGCGACTGTTCCAGGCACCCCAGGCTGGTGCCTTCTGGGACTATGCAGCCCCTCTCGCTGCACGGCCCTGGTGCCAAGGGGGGGGGCATTGCCAGACCATCCGGCTAGCCCCTTCTGCGTCCGTTGGGACAAGCAGGCCCTCTTCCTGCCTGTCCCAGCTGGGTCCTCATGCCTACCCGGGGGCTCTATGGCGCTCCACCCCTCTGGAGGCAGACGCAGGCCCATGCCTGGCCCGCCCTCCTCACTGGCTACCGGAGGACCCAGCTCCATCGCTTCCCCACCTCCCCTCCCCTCAGGAGGAGTCCCCAACCCGAACTGCACCCCCCCAAAAAATTCTTTGGGGGAGCACCCCCCCCGGCTGGACTTAGGGGTACCTTGGGGCTTGTCCACCTCGCCTTGGACCAGCACATTCGGGTCAGGAACCTCCTCCCTGGGGTTCGGCTCCGCGGCTGGGTCGCCATCTGGTGGACACAAAGAGGGGAAGTGGGGGCGACATACGGACACATATGTCACACAGACACACACAGACAGAGACAGACAGAAGAGAGGGTCGTCTGGCTCCCTCTCTGGGCTCTCCAGGACCTCCTCAGGGGGCACAGCCAGGATCTCGGGAGGTGCGACCTTCTCGTCGCCCGCCAGTGCTTGGTCTTCTTGCCCCGGATCCTGACTGGCGCTGGACGTGGTGGAGGGGCAGAGTTCGATCCCTGGCTCAGGCTCTGGCCGATCAAACTCCGCCCTCAGTCTCTGCTGGAAGTCCCGAAAACTGCTGTCTGTCTCTCCCTGTTGCCAGAGGGCTGCGCTCCAGCCCCATGCTGACCCAAGCAGACACGAGAGGATGGTGGTGGTCTTATCAGTGTCTGCTGCCCCACTGAAGGGTCCCGGGACAATTGGGCTGTCCCACATGGGGCTGGGCACGTTGCTGGAGATGGTGGTAGGTGTGTGGTGTGGAGGGGGGTGGACGTCTTCTCCAGCAGGTGTGGACGCTGGTGCTGCGCTGCCTTTTCGCTGGGGAACGTCCGGGCAGAGGGAAGGCGGGTCGGCGACTGGAGCAGGAATGGAGGATTCCCTGCGAGGCAGTCCCGGCAGCGCAGTTGCTGGCTGGCGACATCCCGTCGCCCTCTTCCACCAGCTTTCCTCACACTGCTGGGAGGGACGTGGGTCTCCACGGACCTCGTGACGATCCTGGTCGTCGTCCGTGTCAACCTCGTACCCCCGGAAGTCACATGGGTCATCACGGACGCCGCGATGATCTCGGACGCGCACGCTGGGCGGAGCCATCCCGGCACCGACCGCCCACCGAAAATCCACGTCATCATCGCTTTCGTCATCCGTGTCCTCCCACCGGTGACTCCGAGGGTCGTCCACCCTGCGGACATCCTGGACCCATGGCGCGATAAGCTCCCATGGGCAGTACTCTGGCCATTCGGGCTGGAGGCTGCCCACCTCCTCGCTGGAGGAACGCCGTCGTTGTTGTTGCCGCTTCTCACCCCCCTGGAAGTGACGTGGGTCCCCACGGACCTTGCGACGATCGCAGACTGGCGCGATGGGCGGAGCCCAACTCTCGTCTCCCGTGCTCTCGTCGTCATCCGTGTCGTCCCAGTCCACGGGGAGCCTTGCCAGCAGAGCGCAGAGTTCTTGGCTCGACATGCCGAAGATCGTGGGGGTCGCATCTTCTGCGCTCGCTGCCCACGTCACTTCCTCGCTGCTGCCGACGCCAACGTCCTCGCTCCGCCTCCTCACCCGCCGACGTTGTCGCTTCCGGGTTTCGCGGAGTTTCCCGGGGGTGACGTCATCACGCGGCGCCGCGTACCACGGCTTCTCGGGGAGAAAACGCTCCACCAGAACGGGCGGCGCGTCTCTCCCCTGCCGTCCGCGTTCGCCGCGCCGCGCTGCGTCCTTCGCGGCGTTTCTTCTCCTCCGCTTTCCACCTCTGCGCTTTTGGGGGGGTCGCTGGCATTCTGTCACGACTACGGACTTACGGGGGAAGGAAGCGCAGAGGTCTGACATGTTGGGAAGGGGATTTTATTAACAAATAAACAATAAAGAAATACAAATAAACAATGGCGCGGTGGCCGAAAACAGTTTAACGTAAATAATGAACTGAAACTAACCCGTAGGCGTGTGGCGATTGCCAGAACTCAAAACACATAAAACTAAATCAGGTCAAGTTCGTGCAGAGAGTTCACGAAAATGCCAGCGACCCCGAACGGGCGGAAACTTCCGGCATTTATGGGGCGTCAGGATTGGGTTCCGGTGTGGAGCCCAGCTGCAGGCAATCCTGACAGGTTGGTGATTTTAACGTCCTGTTTGTGGCACATTAGTACATGTGAGGGGGCAAACCTTTCAAGATGGGTGATGACCATAGTGGCCATTTTGAAGTTGTCATCTTGGATCCAACTTGTGTTTTTTCAATAGGATCATGTGACACATCAAATTTATTGGTAATTTCACAGGAAAAACAATGGTAACTTTATTCTTTTTATTTACAAGTTTTGGTCACCAACCATTCCCATTTTATTAAGGTGTACCCTGTAGGTTGGGCCATTCTATAACCGCTATAGTTCTACTCTGGATAGCGGTGGCTGGGGCTCCTCCTGAGACTCACACATTCAAATGTACAACAATTCAGAGTTGCCAGTTCACCTATGATACATGCCTTTGGAAGGCAGGAGAAGACAAGAGAGCATGAAGGAAACCCGCACCGTCACAGGGAGGGCTTGAAAACTCCTCACACACGAGGTCCAAACAGGGATTCTGACCCACAACCTTGGAAGCGCGACGCCACGTTGTCAACCACAGCATCACTGTGTGGCCTCTATGTATAATCTACTAATCCTAGCTATATATAATAATGTTGTCTATTATATAGTTATAAAATGCCATGTATGTATGTATTGTACAGTAATTAATAGCTAAATAGCTAAATAACCAGCAATCTGTTATTATAGGGTGAAGATAATAACAGACTGATCTCAGTTCAGGCACCATTTTAGAAATTAAGATGAAGAAATGACCCCAGTGACTGTCACTTTAGACTGTTAGACATTAGCAAATCTGCTTCTGAAGTGCTCCTCTCCTGTTTGTAGCTGAGAGTTTGTTCTGTGGTGCCAGCAGAATAATCCTCCAAATGTCAGAGAAGGACCACCCCGGGAGGTTCATCGGTGTTGGTGTTGGAACAGAAGGCAGTTTTCTGAATCTTTCTGTGTTATTAGACAGGGACCCGAGCTTGACAACAAGGCTCTGCCATCCCTTCTTAAAGTAGCCGGGTCTGCCCCGGGGACGTGCAGTCGTCCAGAAAAAAGTGATTTCTGCCTCATGCGACCAAAACTACTGCAGCTTCTGTGCACAACGGATTCTGTGGTCTTTCGGATTGGCTCTTGTGTGCTGGAATGGGTCTGAGCTGTAACTGTAAAATTGAAAATACTGCTTTTTATTCATTCATCCCAACTGAATCCTTACCTGCACACTACTCTACTATGTCCACTGTCTACTATTTTATACATTTTACTACACTACAAAACAAATATTTTTAAAAAGTTGTGAAAATGTAAAAGTGTAAGGTAACCGGTTGCAAAGTATTTTTAAGTTCTCTCAACTTCACGCCATATTTACATGAGTATGAAGTTGAGGGAAGTCAAAAATGCTTTGCAACCGGTTACCTTACATTTTTACATTTTCACAACTTTTTTTCACAGAGGTGAAAGTGAAGTGATTGTTGTGGCTGACCCAACGTGTCCTCTGCTTTTAACCGTCGCCCTTGGTGAGCAGTGGGCAGCCATGACAGGCACCCGGGGAGCAGTGTGTGGGGACGGTGCTTTGCTCAGTGGCACCTTGGCGGATCGGGATTCGACAACCTGATTACGGGGCTGCTTCCTTAACCGATAGGCCACCACTGCTACGGTATAATATTCATATTGAAAAGAAATAAATTAAGTTAATATGGAATTAAGTTCTGTCCTTCCTTTTAATACAATTACAATTATACTCTAAATAAATGCATTGTTCACTGTCCCACTGTGTCTTCTAAAGATAAATTTTATCCCCATTTTAGCCCCATTTTAACCTGCATTTCCTCTAATGCCAGCATATGTTTCTTTACAGTTCCTTGGAGCTAATAATAGATGCAACATTAATGAGGCTCACGCTGCTGGACAAGGAGCTAGAAATGTCCATTTGTTGCAGTTCTAGTAAACTGCCGTGCATCAGTCTTGCACGTTCCACCTCAGGAGGACCTGGGTTGCTGGATTTTTGTACATAAGCAGGTGCAGATACCTGCTGTGCTGCACCGTGAGATTCGTCCCTGAATACAATGCCTTTGACCCAGTTGAGGAGCGACTCTTGTCTCTACACAAGCTGTGGCTTAAATCAGTGACGGCCAATCATGGCCATTAAATCCCTGCATGCTGCAGCTACTCATCTCAATTATGATGAATTCCAGTTAAACTTCGGAGCAGCTGGCTTACAGCAAGGCAGGTTATTGGGAGAATTGGGCTAAATTGAGCATGATGGCAATGAAAATAACATGTTAATCAGTCAGGCAAAAATGCTGCCATTTTCTCCATTTGTGTTCATAATTTGTTTCCACAAGATGGCAGCAGTGCCAAAACCGTGCTGGCTGATCCCCTTTTGGTTTATTTTAAAATGTCTGGTTTGCAACAGCTACAAGATGTACTTGAAATTATCTTTGTGTTTGTGTTTGCAACCGTACCATGATGTGCTAGACGCATTCAGCCATTAATAATTGACCATATGCAGCCAAATTATAAAGGTCCTTGGACAGTCTTTCCCTGCAGCCGTTACTGTTCAACTTTAAACGTCTTCACCAGGGTTGGTTAATGCTGTGTTGTCACAGCAGGCCACGTCTTCTCAAATTCCCTCAGCATCTGCCAAGGCCACTGCGCAGACCCACAGTGGAGGCCGCATATGGAGCTTGGCCACAGCACTGCGCGGCTTTTCAGAGTGCTCTTTTTCCCACATCAGAAATGCAGCCGGCGTAATGAAGTCATCCTGGGATTCATTGCCTCGAGTTCAGTTGGACAGACTCGTGCATGGAAATAGTCTTTATTGAAATCATATTTCACTGTCACTGCAAAGGCCAAAAAGAGCTAAACTGTGTTGTGCTGACATGGATCAGCCATTTAAAAATATCGTATCACTTTGATATTTGCATTGGGGAACAGGTAAGGGCACCACACCGACATTAGAGCAGCGCTTCCTGACTTTACTCTCAATGTTCTCATGTATGTGTTTGTAATGCATCTGTTGCATTGAGGGAGTGTGTTTTAAATGCACTGTCTCATGTACAAATTTATTTTCATAAGTATTATACACAGACGCAGTGTCAGTGTAACTCATATGTGTTGCAAAGCAGTTATGAAGCCAACACTATCATACACCCTGTTATAGATGCTGCTTTACAAATTAAAGTGCCATACTGGCAGGTAATTAACACATAGATCTTAGTAAAAGTGTTAATTTTCAACCAGAACCACTAAACATGAACCTATTGTACAAATACTCAAAGGTAACTACTTACTTGAAGACATTTGACACACTGAATGTCTGCGTGTCCAATAGAATTGCTATGTGACAATATAGATTCTGCGATCATGCACACAGAATAACCAGTCCACAAACATCTATAAATTAGAAACAAGCACATTTTTTAAAAATATAAAAAAATTATACTATTCCAGTCCTCTTGCACTGTAAAGGTTTCTTTATGCAATATGAATATCAATTTTATAGATTTATTTTTTGCCTTTTCAATGCCAGTGGATCTGTTTCTGTACGTTTCTCATTCCTATAATTAATAACATGTAACATCAGGTCAAGACCTTTTTATTTAATGCTTTCATTGCAATTATAACTGGAAAATAGTGGACAGCATCAAACTGAGTGAACGCTGCTCAAGACTGTCAGCTCTTGAACTTGGGCGGCTCACATCTAATTGTTAGTGATGGGTCCCCATGCTAGGTTTTGGTGATGCATGTTTTTATAAATGATGTCACTTCACTGGCCCAGTGAATGCCAGCCATGGTGGCACAGAATGAAATGTTTTAGCACAGACCCTTTTCTCCCCCCCTTCTTCTTACGTTGGTAAAACTAACAAATCACCTCACCGTTCTGCCGTATCTGAATGGCGAGAAGAGTGAGGCTAAAAGCCAGGAGAAAAACATCATGTTCATTTGACGCAAGGTTGTATTCCAGCTGGGTTGAGCTCCTGCCCCGAGACATTTCAGTGTTCCTGCTCCTATACACTGTCCTCTTCAGGGTTTCAACTGCATCTGAAAGGGCAATTTAAGAGTTCTTCCTTTTCTTCTTTTCTGTGCAGTGAACACCAGTGTATCTATGTGATTAGGGCCATTGCCTGGTTTGGAGCACGAGCAGGCATACTTGGATCCTGCACCAGGGCATTAACAATAAAGTCAAATGACGTTGACATGACGTCATCTTCGCATGCACAATCACAGCTGTCAACTTGGGGCAGTGGTGGCCTAGCAGGTAAGGAAGCAGCCCCGTAATCAGAAGGTGGTCGGTAGGAGTCCCTGATCTCCACACACTTCTCTGGAAAATACCAGTGACTCTGGTTTTATTTTATTTACATTTACATTTATGGCATTTATCAGACGCCCTTATCCAGAGCGACTTACAATCAGTAGTTACAGGGACAGTCCCATCCTGGAGCAACTTAGGGTTAAGTGTCTTGCTCAGGGACACAATGGTAGTAAGTGGGATTTGAACCTGGGTCTTCTGGTTCATAGGCGAGTGTGTTACCCACTAGGCTACTACCACCCTTTTATTTAGTCCACTTTGATGGGGTGAATTGGGTCGAAACAATCCACGCTAGCCAGGTCCTTGCGGAACACGGAGGAAAAGGGAGAAGTATTTACCCCACCTTACCACATTACATTTACAGCAGCATTTATCACATGCCCTTATCCAGAGTGACTTACAATCAGTAGTTATAGGGACAGTCCCCCTGGAGCAACCAGCGGCACGCGACAGGTTCAGTTCCGCGTGAGGCAGGGTTCTGCTGCGTACGGTTTAAGACTACATCTTCCACTTCGAGAAAAAGCACACACACAGAGGGAACAAAACACACGACTTGTTGGCTCCTTTCAGGGGGCCGTTGTCTGAGACTTCGACAAGTGGGCAAAATGGCTTCTCTGTGCCCTATTCGGCACTGATCATCACATGACACATGTTTACAATAAATGGCATCATGCTCCCGCCACCATGCTTTACAGAGGATGAGGATCTCTTTGGTTTCCCATCTGGTTGAAACTTGTCGATTATTTTGCCGATTTGTTTACTGATTGGTTTCTGGCCATTGTTCGTGTTTACAGCCTACTTCTCATTTTTCTTAACAGGGCAAAGCTTTTCCGTGGAAAAAAGATCCAAGGAGAATATGACGTCAAAGTTGAGCAGGTAAACTTTTTAAACTTTCCTTTTTAACATCTTTTTCATTATTATTCATTTTTTATCTGCATGTCATATCCTTGTATTACTGTGTATGTTACAAATAATATCTGAATCTGAATGTTTTAATGCGTTTTCCATTCAGGTATTGCATAGAATTTCATAAGATTTTAAAACATTCTGGCAGATTACATGTTGACTAAAAATGTTTAGAAATTCTAATCCATTCATTTAATAGAAAATGAACTACAATGTTGGTGCAAAATGCAGTTTGTACATGAACATTTCCATTTGATGAGTAAGCTGTGCGTCATCTCTAGTTGACTGTGCGTTGCCTAATGTTCATCATAGCCAGGGTACTGAATCAGTGCGAGGTGCATTACGGTCTGAATACCTGGTTTGATGGCAAGTGCCTGCAGTGACTGTATTTCCTGTTTACGAGGTCTTTGCCTGGAGCTACAGTGAGGGCTCCCAACTTTGATCCTCGGTTCTGGAAGTCATTTGTTCAGCCTCTTTCTTGCCGTCTGCCTCTGGAAATGGCTGTTTTCCATTGCGGCTGCCAGTTATTTAGAGTTGCGTTAGAAACACTGAGCAGCCGATTCGCTGAGGAGTCTGCCCTTTGAAACAAAAAAAATCATATCATGTCAAACAAAGTTCTTTTAATTCAGCCAGTTAATAATTTATTTATCTAAATACAAATATTAATTGTAAATTATACAAAATGCTATGATATAAATCCAATTTCATTATTATCCAGAAAAAAACATAAATGTTGTATATGTTTGCCTCAATACAATGCACACATATACAAGCAACTGTAGAAGTTAGTATGAAAATATAGGAGGTTTCTCCATCTTTCCACTTAGGCTTGCTGAATTTAAGAAAAGAACCTGCAGTTGTGCATGTTTTTTGAGACATAGTAAGCTGCAGATAACATTATGAATTTAACGATGTCATCCATGATGATATCACTCACTTTTCGTCTAAGACAGTGGAAGCCACAACGCTTTTGCCGCTGTCCCTTGTTATCGTGTGCATGTAAGTCATGTTCCTCATCACCACTAAAAGCCGCAAAGTAAACACTTGTGGTTTAAACCTCAGTAGGGCAAAAATTTCAAGTTTAAGCTCCCACATCTTACCTCCTTCCCACTGTTGTGGTTTAAAACCTGAGCCGCAACGTAGAGTAACAGTTTGCAGACGACTTCCTTTGACGCTTCAGTATATTCAATGTTATTATGAATAAACATTATTAAACATTGGATGAATATCAAGGGTGAGATATTTGAAGGAAATATATTATATCTAGTGGTGCTAAGCAGTGGGGGAATTGAAGCTATTCCAGTATCATATATTGATTTTATCAAATTTAAATCCAATGAAAGGTAATTCTACTGAAAACTGGAGAATTTTTTGTTGTGTGACATTATTGAAATGGGGCAGTGGTGTCCTAGCGCAGTAAGGAAGTGGACTCATAGTCGAAGGGTTGGGTGTTCAAACCTGAACCATCAAGGTGACACTGAGGTCCCCTTGAGCAAGAAATCGTCCCCACACTCTGCTCCTCGGGTGCCTTTCATGGCTGCCCACTTCACACTAAGGGTGATGGGTTAAATGCAGAGGGCACCTATCACAATGACAATCACTTCTTTTTGACTGTAAGTTCACTCAGTCTTATACAAGTATTGAATTTTAGTTTTGGTCTGTCTGAAAAATAGAAATGTCTTTTAGTCCCATTGAGGTTTCATCCCTACATACTGTACATTAACCAGAAAATTACTTTTGGACATTGGTGTGTGCATGTATGATGGTGCCCACATGTTTTCATCTTCATCCATGGCCCCCCTGCAATGAGGCAGCACACGCTCAAGACAACGTCATAATTATCCTCGGCCCACGCAACGATGGCGAATGGAATTGATTATGTGTTTCCTCAAATTTGCTCCAAATTGGACATCTGTTTTTCAGCTACACCAGCTACTGTGGGGGACGGAAAATGACTATGACTGAAAACAGAGCAGAGGCGACACAAGCAGGAAAAATACGCCCTGCAGGGCACGTTAGTAAAACGCCGAAGGTTTTAATTAAAAATGAGCAATTGTCTCACAGACACCAAACTTTCATTTGTTTTACAGGAAAAATCATTTACTTGACATGAAACAACAGTTTTTGTTTGTGTGTCACGGGGATTGTAAAACTGTCCAATAAAATGGTACAGTGGGCGACAGTGATGAATCACCTTCTTTAACTTTAATTAGCGACAAGGCCCAGTCACAACAACATCACCACTCCAGTCCTTTACTGCACGACTGAAGATGCAAAATTTGACCGTGATATTAACGTCAGGGGCATAAAATATGCAAATTTACATGAATAAGCAGTTTCAGCTGTAGTTTGCTTTCCATTGCTCCCAGCTGAATTTTTTTCAGCTGAAAATATTGCCACATGAAAATCTGCAAGAAATCATTCTTAGTTGTGTCTTATGTGTACCAGTTTTTACCAGGTTGACAAAAAAATACTCCCTAGGTCTTTTAAGGTAATTTTTATTTTATTATTTAGGAATTTTATTTAGTTACATGCTAACTGGATACTTATACTGTATATGATCATATTTCATTGTTTATTCCAGGCAGAATTCTCTGAGCTCAACCTGGTGTCATATACCAACGGAACCTGTAACGTGGACATGCAAGTCATAAGGAATGGAAGCAAAGTGGTGCGGTAGGTTTCACCCTCTCGGCTTTGTAATTTCCGGCCGAATGACCTGCTGGGGCATGGCTGCAGTAAAATAATGGGCTGGATTTACAGCAACTAGTCGGGGGAGTGCTTGTGGAAGTTACTGTAATTTGGACGATGCAAGGCTCCTTAGACAGCTCTGCTGAGACCTCCTCGTTGCACCAAATCAGTGGAAAAGTACCAGCAGGCCACGCCACAGCCACAAAACCAGAACTAAACCAACAGGCTGAAAATCCTTGGCGGTTGAGCAATAGCGTATTTCATAAGCTCACAAGGACCAAAGGGCCCTTTATGCTTCCAGGGGTTTCATTTAATCCGCTGTAATTATGATTTATGACCAAAAAAATATTTTTAATGAATCTTGCCTGGAGAGTCCCATGAATGTCATTTAATAGTCTATTGGACTTGTGTTTATTCTGTACTGACAGTGTAGTTTCATGACAAGGTCAGAATTTTGATTTACTAAATGGAATTCCACAGCGTACACAATAATCTCCATGAACGTGCACATACGTACACACACAGCGGATTACAGTGCCTCGCCGGGACTCATTTACATTCTACACGCGCAAAAGACTTGGTGTTAATCAAACTGTGCTGGTGTTTACTCCTCACATACACACACACACACAGACAAAAGGAGACCCAAGAGGCGCCATCTCATATCACCATCACTCGAGCAGTGACCTGAGAATCCTCGCTTTCTTCCCTCCCTCCTTCTCGCAATGGCTTTCTGTTACTATCTGGGTTTTTCTTAGCTCTTGCCTTAAGCCTTAAATGGAAGCACTCTTGCACTTGTTTCACTGCCGTGCATAAAATGCAGTGCTGGATAATTACGTTAAGAAAATACTTTTTATATGTAACCACCCTCACATGTTACTGAAATACTGTATTGGATATTATGTTACTGTTTATGTCCATAATATAGGTAACTTCACATTTACATTTACATTTACAGCATTTATCAGACGCCCTTATCCAGAGCGACTTACAATCAGTAGTTACAGGGACAGTCTCCCTGGAGCAATTTAGGGTTAAGTGTCTTGCTCAGGGACACAATGGGAAGTGGGATTCGAACCCGGGTCTTCTGGTTCATAGGCGAGTGTGTTACCCACTAGGCTACTACCACCACGAGCTCGGATTTTTACTTCACTAACTGCACAATGCAGAAAAATACACTTTTACTTTCTAAATCACCATATTTCAGCCAACGCAGTTTTCCTGGGTCAGTAAATAGAACTGTAAATGCCATTTTTGGGCAGAAACAGATTACTAACAGATTTTATTCTGCTTAACAGGAAGCCTGTTTTAGTAATAATACAGTTGTACACATGCAGGTCCTTCAAACCCGACTTTGTCCTCATACGGCAACACGCCTTCAGCATGGCACAGAACGAAGATTTCCGCAACCTCATCATTGGTCTGCAGTACGCTGGCATTCCCAGCGTCAACTCACTGGAGTCCATCTACAACATGTGTGACAAGCCGTGGGCGGTGAGTAACCATCATTTTTCTCTGCTCAGGTGCCTAACACATGCAACATGTGTGAAGTGGTCTAGCACCTACATTTAAACTAAGGTCTGCTGACAACTGTGTACTAAACTAATGCACATGTTATGCATTTAACCTTCTCCTATAAAAGCCTACATTATAACGTGCATTAGGCTCCTGAATGACAGTCGTCATTCACTTAACTCACTGGCGGCCCCTGCTGGACAGGCACTATAATGTCTGTGTGCAGCTAATCTTCTGTAATATGTAGCCTTGGTGTAAACTTACATGCTTGGTTCTCTTACTTTAGTCTTCCTGTCTCGTGTTCAGGCTAAATAAAATAATGCTGGGCTTCGTAGTCACATTTATCCATTTTCTTTTGGATTTCCTAGTCTTAAGAAAGTCACAGAAAGGACATTGAGTTGTCAGCACCTTACGAAACAATTTTTGGGAATCTGCATGACACCTTCTATTCTTTTGTTATGGACAGAAGTATTGTTAGAATGTGTAGACTAGCAAATTTCTGATATCTGTAGACCAACCAGGTGGGATTTTATCTGTCAGAACAATGTTCAAATGATGCAATTTTATTATGAATCAGTTGGACTTCACACATAATTCTGAAACTCAATACACAGAAATGTGACATATACTCTGGCAACTGGCAACGCTGCTTACTGGCAACGTGCCCAAAACATTTGTCATCCTGCTTGACAGATTTGTTATCAGCAGCCTCTTAACACAGAAAAGGGGAAGCAGCTCTTCATTCTATTAAGACATGAAAGAGATGTCTGATAACTTTTGAATTCAGTATTTTTCCACTAGTCGATTTCTGTGGCTGGAGTCCAACAATTGGAATTTATCTATCTTGTCTTTTCTGATTGCCAGTCAACCTTTTTACAAGTGTCACATAAGCCATGGAAGATATCACTTCTGGTACTGTAAATGTACTGTGAAGTAATTTTATTTTTCTTAATTATAGATTTATTAACATTATAAAAATATGTTAAATTGTTGGTCATTTTAAAATAACAAACATTTTGGGGCTCTCATTCTGTATTCTGTATTCTAAACTGTATATTTCTGTTAAGATGTGAATGTAGATTCAACGTAGAACATTGGCGACATTCCAGTATCAGGGTGGATAACCCCATAAGGCCTGGTTGTGTAAATTATATTATATAAATACTTCTGAGCATATATGTTCTCCTCATATGTTGAAGAACCTTTCTATTACATATCTATTATTTGTTTTCTCTTTATACAGTACTTTGCAAATGTTTAAATTAGTAGTGAAACTAAATAAAGGTTTTTAATCTTCCTAATGGTCACCCTGAATTAGTTCAGGAAGAGACTAAATCTAAAAGTGTAAAACACAAATAATTATTAAAATGTGAAAATTACTATAACTTCTCTTGATATCTAGAAATGTGCTAGAAGAACTGGGGATTTGTTTTCTCCTAATCAATTATCTCCTACAAAAGTCTACAGATGGAGAACAATATTGTATTGTTCTCCATCAAGAACAATAGTGGAAATTCTGCAATAAATAGTATAGATAATTCAATCTTCTTTACATTAAAACATTGCTTGCATCTTAGATATACAGTGGTTTTGTGAACATAATTGATAACAATGCAAAACTGGCTCAAATAAACTGCTCTCTCTTTTGGCCATCTCTATTTTTTCTCCCCAGTTTTCCCAACTCATTGGCATGTATAGGAAGATGGGCCCTGAGAAATTTCCACTCATTGAACAGACCTTTTATCCAAACCACAAGGACATGGCAAGTATTTCCAAGCATATTGCACATATTGCTATCTTCTGTAAATGGGTAAAAAGTTGTCAGGTTCAAATTTAATACTGTGTCAATCACTTTGCACTCTGTGTTCAAACATGACAGCACTTTGACTTTATTGTAGGTGATTATTTTTTTAGAACATTGTGTTATACTGGATAATCTACCTCTGTCGCTTATAGATAACTGGATTATAATGAAACAGATTAACATCCAGACTATCATTGCACAGATAACATAATACTTTTTATATACATTATTTTTGGTACAGTATAGAAAACTAAATATTGATAGCAAAAGAAACATAAATACCCATATAAATCATTTTTTGTATATTAAATACTTTGCTATAGACCATGAAGGAAGTTGGTTTCTAACCGCTGCTTATGTTAAAGCAATTATTAGCTTTTTGGCACAACAACAAAAAAAAAAAAACACAATGAAAAAAAAAAACATCCACGTGACAAGAGGAATTTCAAAAGGGGCATTAGTTATGTCCTACTGAGATATGCTTAAAGTTTAGAAACATTTAAAATAGATCATCAATAACCATTTAAATATGTACATTCTCATTCAAAATTATATATTTTTTTTTTGCAGTTACAGCTGCTATTATATCATTTCAGGAAGACAATGAACCGTAATTTTGTCTGTCTTATATTGCACAGTCTGCAAAACTTTAAGGAATAATACAAATTAACACAAGTCAGCAGTCTTTTATAGAAGGTCTGTGATTGTAATTAAAAAGAAAGAAGCAAAAAGCTACAGACAACATTTTTTAAAAAGTCACTGTATGTCCCCAGAATTGGATTTAGGTTGTGTTTTTGGGGTCCTTCCTCTGGTGGGTATTCTCAATCTTACATTCACACTAGGGGCGAGGTGGGTCTCAACCACCCTGACACAGATCCTTAAAAATACTTCTCAAAACCAGGACACCGGGGCACATTATACAAAACCGGCCCACACCGCCCTCAGCCTGACCAGGCGAAGGTCACGTTCTGTAACCCCCACTCGACACTCAGGGGTCGGACATGTCCAGCAGTTCCTTTTCTGGGGGAGGCCCTCCTCGGTACCAGCTGCAGGAGCCGTTGCTGCGCTTGACGCAGGCGTGCTGCCGGGCCTGCTCTCCGCTCAGGCTGTTGTCCAGCAGCCAGTCAGTCCACAGACACTCGTTATCAGTGGTGGTGGAGCAAGGCACAGTGTAGCATGTGGAGATCTACAGAACACAGGCCACACCCAGACACGAAAGGTTACTGCCACGTTGACTCTTTAATGGCTTTTCTTCATGTTGCAGTAACTACATTTGAGCAATGCGGTAACTTTATATGACAAGAAATGCTAGAGATGCTAAAGGTACAATGTTCAGAACTGTGAAAAATATACAAAATGTACACTAAATACCTGTTTTGCTGAGATATTAGCAAAATACGCAATGTACCTAATGTACCTTATACGCAATACGCATATTATTATCGTCTAGTGTGTGAAAGAGGCAAACAGATTGCGGTGAAATGCTGCCTCTACTTGATGGTGTGGCGACTCTGCAGGTGGCGAAACTGCACACAATGCACCTTTAAGAGAATAATCTAGCAAGGCTGAAGGTGCACCTCTACTCACTTTGCAGTCGCAGCCCATTTGGTATCTGTAGTTGAGGTTCTTCTTCAGTGACATGGGGAGGCTGTCCCACGGCTCGTTGAAATCGCAAAGGCCGATGGAGACCCTCCCATCACTCCACATGCTTCCTGTAAAACAAGCAATAGTATTCCGAAACGGTTCTGATCCCGAAATCAGTTTCCCCAAACTTGCCAGTGGGTTGTGGCTCACCTGACAGAAGGTATTGGACCTTGTTACTGGAGTCCAGCTTGACGCCACACAGCGAGGAGAAGACGGGTGTGTACACATACTGGATGTCCTTCACTTTGTCAAAGCCTTTGAACATCTGCAGCAGCATGACAACAGAATTAATGTCTAAACAATGCGTTTCCCAGGAAACCCCAAAAAAAGCGAATCATCGGGACTTGTGTGATGTGTGACGACTCTGTCTCCGGAGATTAATTTGAAAGTAAAGTAATCATGTCATGCTGGTTAATGAGGTAAAGCAAAGTCTGGAATATTATGACAGGTGACAGCTGCAGTACAAACAGAAGTCCATCAAATGTTGACATTCAATGACTGAAGCCTTTCACTTTAAATGATTCCACTCTCATAATCATATTTAAAGCTGTCTAAAAAAATACTTTGCTCAAATATTAATGCCCTGAGGCCATATTTTAGGTTTCACAGTAAGACAGTCTAGTATACATGAAAATGATTCGAATGCAATATGTGTCAATTGTTGGCACAAATGTGATGCAATTTATTCAAACCGAGGTTCATTTTTCATTCAGGCGCTCACCTTAATTAACTTGATTTCATATTGGATCATCTTCATGTAAGGGGAAGAGCTGTTGCTTGGAGACACAATTTTCTCTCCGGTAATCTTTGCTCGGATCACTGATAAAAAATCACTTTGTATTAGACATTTAGCAGGGGAAATAAGTGCCCAGTTACACAGCAATGCACAGCATATTTGATTGCTTATGGCATTCTTTATAAATCTGTATACCCTCTTGTTCCCCTGCTCACTTTTGAAACAGTGAGACTGTGAGCGCTTTTTTAACTCAGAGGTGTGACTTTCTACAACATTTTTTCACCCTCGCCCTAAGAGCCTTCACATGTTCATAGGTACACAAACACACCAAGCAAATGCTCTTTAGTATGCGTAAGCCATTGCTCGGGACATAAACATACTCCTGCTTTTGTTCATTATTCCCATATTTAATCTTGTTTACAGGTTTTAGTGGGTCTGCTGTGCACCAGTCCAACAAAAAAACACATTTAATGAGCAGTATTCATAGATGGGCACACAATTTGCATCACAAGTACATGCATTGACTCTCATCACCATCCAAAGAAAAAAATCGTTGCCATCAAAACAGCTTTCTGTCATGCAACGCTGCTGGCCCAGGGCCGTGAGGTGCCCACTGTGGGTGCTTTCAGGTGTCAGGTGAGCTATGCTGCTTGCCGAGTAGCGGGAATCTGTCTACAACTACAAACACATATCTGTCATTCCGCTCCCCATTGTTACTCAAAAGAGGCCAGAATGCTCATCCAGCTGGATGGATCTCCCACTGTGAGCCCTGGGGCACGCTCCCAGATCACACATTTCTAGACCCTGCACTGTCTTCAGTAAGCCTCTCTGATTCAGATATTACCGCCGCTAGTTTCTGCCTCCGTGTGCCAGAAAGACCCGTCTCAGCTTTAAAGGGGTATTACGGCGAGCAATAACCACCATGAGGAGGAAACGTACGGAACATGCCTTATGATGGTCTTCTGGTGAGGCATGCTTATTATATCAATGATCCCTGTGAGATTTGTACATTACCAAGAGGCAAAGAGGAGTGAAGTCAACATTTATTATCACCACCAGCCTGTCCCGAGTGTTAATGAGTGTTGTGCTGCACAGAGAGGAGATTAATAATGAACTCCGTTTAGGGCCTGTGTCACAAAGCAGGGGATATTTTATTTTATATTTTATTTCTTTTTGCTATCTTTGACTATTTTTGCTGCAATTAAATATATTTACTCTTACAGTTAAAAAAAAACCCTCATTGCACCACAGTGCCAATTTGATGCTAAAATAGATGTTTATTTTAACACCAAATTGGCACTGGTGTAAGATGAGAATGGTGTCCAGTTGACAGTAGGATAGTATTTAGCACATTACATAATGTCAGGATTGACTGCAGCTGTGCTTATCATCGGTGGCCAATCCTGATGGCGCATTAGGGCCGTACATTTCCGGCCCTTTGGGAGGGACGGCATTTTCGTGAACGTTAGTGCACAGTTGTGTATTTGTGTATTTTCAGTTCTGGCAATCGCCACACGCCTGCGGGCAAGTTTACGTTCTTCATTTAAGTTAAATTGTTTTCGGCCACCGAGCCGCGTTTGTTTATTTATTGTTTATTATATAATAAAACCCGTTCCCAGCATGTCAGACCTCTGCATTTCCTTCCCCCGTAAGTCCGTAGTCGTGACACATAAACAGGCTGATGCCAGCATTTTCAGATGACCAACTAATCCTTTGGTACCCCGAGGGCTATAGACATAAAAAAAATGCGTGTAATATAAGGTGTTTACAGAAAGGTATGTGAAGTGGTTTTGGTAACTTTAAGTGTGTATCTGAGTATATATATATATATTATACAGATATATAGATCAGCCATAACATTATGAGTATTATTTTTGCCTCTGAAAGTGGGTGGAATATTTCGAGGAGCATTATAAATACCATTATAAATCTCCAAAACTACAACATTTGTAGTACAATCCTGGTCTACAGTGATCAGGGTCTACACATAGTGGTTCATGGAATTAAATGGGACTCATTCTGGCTCATGCTGTCCAGTCCTATAGAAGAGCTACTGTAAATGAAATAGAGAAAAAGTAGACAATAAAAGTGGCTGACCAAGTACACCGCCTAATGGATACAAGAAAGACATTCCAGAACATTCCAGGTGTTGACTCCAAATTCTCCAGATTTCAGTCCAAACAAGTAGCACGCACTGGAAAAACCAATCCAATCCAATCTAACAGCTTGGTGCCAGAAGCCACATCATACCTACATAATATATATATCTCAGGTGTAGAATTCTTAAAAAATCTGGATGTCGATTGGGCTTGTGCATCATCTGTTAATTGTTTAATTGTGCAAAAATGTTATGTACGTGAACACAGCACCTGAGGTCAACAGGTGGCATGTGGCGGTAACCTGGCTACGAAGTCCTTTTCAAATTATTACATGGAGCAGCAGCAAATTAACAGATGTGAGCAAGACCATGGCGTGTAATGGCTACTAATAACTTGGCCCGGGTTCTGATCGGGTGGAACATTCTCCCAGCTTGCTGGAGAACAAACATATTAACTTCACAATCGCAGATGAATCGTGGATCTTGTCATGTTCACAAAGTATCCTGTCATTTGCTTTAAAGTGGCCGATTAGTATGCAAACCGTTTCGCCTCGCCTATAGAGATGCTAATGGCATGGGACTTTTCAAACCCGTGTACTACATTTACTTTTACTGCAGCTGGACCTATTCCAGCCCTAAGCTTCAGTTCTCTAAAGCCCAGAAGCTGGGCAAATAGCTCTCCAGCTTTGTTCCTATGAGACACGAACAGGGGGCAGAGATGACATGAAAACCAAGGGAAAGGGCCACCCAGGGGTTTTACATGCCAGGCTGATGGGCAGCTTTTGGAGAATTATATTGAATTCTGAGCAATGTGATTTGGTTAAAAGCACCGTCCCATATTAAAGTCTGACCCAAATTGCATTTTAGGTCTGTCCCCACAACCCAGTTCTTTTTGTGTGCACCAGTTTGAGCTGAATTGACTTTCCTCACCCCTTGAAATAGTATACTTTAATTTTACACTTAACCACCTCTTAGCTGACATTGTATATCATACATTTCTTTCATAAGAAATACGGAGAACGTTTCTCCACAGGTTTCTGTTTTTATCATATTAGCTTAATTAATTTATCTCTTTTTTTAAATTTACTTTCAATAGAAATGTACCCAGTTACAGAACCACTGTGTGTGAAATTCTAATGGAGTATTTGGGTCCTGCAGAGTTAAAATAAATTGCAGGCGTCCTTTAAAAGTTCTATAAAATCTCTGCAAGATTAAACCAAGTTCAGTTTTCCTTCCGCATTTTCTTCTCTCCTGTACAGTGGGGCTCTCCTCTCCATGCAGTGGACCTCAGTGCAGTCCAGCATGTTTTTCGAGGACATTAAGTCAAATGACACTGTTTATTCTGGCAAGGGACAGGGAGAGGGGAAGATGAGAAGCAGGAAAGTTTCCCATTGTTTGCGAGGGTGTTTGATCTCTTGGCATTTTTCGAAACATAGCCGAAGCGCAGCTTTTTCTGGCCTGTTCACTTTGCATGGATTTGCACGTTCGTAACGTAAGAGATGCAACACGCACATGAGCTTATTTACATAAACAGCTTATGCAGCAGCCTCAGGCTCAGTGCCATGAGTGGTTTTTTACAGTCGTATGGCAGAAAAATGTAAATCACAATTTCAAAGTAACAATAATTAAAAAGTAAGACGAATTATGGCACAAATTCAGACTCTGCCCTTCAGATCTTATTTCTGCAATTCCATTTCATCTGTAATGCATATGTTCATGTAAGAAAATGCTGTATTATAACATGCCATATTTAAACTACTATCAGCCAGAAGGACTGCATCAAGTCACCTTTTTTAAGTCATAAGTGACATGAATAAAGCAGTTCCCACAAACAATGCCTGCTGAAATTCAGGAAAAAATATACCTACCTATCTCAGAGCTGCAGAAGTGCTCCTGGGGGTGCGCCGCCATGCAGGTACAGCCCTCCGCCGACTCCTCCAACCCCAGGGCGAGGATCAGCACCAGCCCCAGCAGCGCACACCCGGGCACTCGGACTCCCATGTTGCTTCTCGCAGCTATCTGCTCTGCCACTGCAGATTAGCGTCCCAGGGAAAGAGTTGAGTGGCCCTGCCTGAGCTCTGAGGGGAGGGAGGGAGGGAGGCCAGCGGGTCGCTGAGCAGAGAGAGCGGGGCGAAGAAAAGGCGAAGCCGCGGCGTGTTGACAGTTGTTCTTATGCAAACCTCTGCTCTCTGTAGCTTTCTTCCTGCCCCCTCTCTCACTCTCTCCGGCTCTTTCGCTCTCTGTCTCACTCTGAATCCTGAGAGGTTGAGTCACAAGGAAGCCTTTATGTAGCACTTATCTTTGCACATGGGAGGGGCCACCTTCACAGCAAAAAGAATCTCCTCGCCACTTTAATTAATTTTTAAAAAGGTCACTGTAACCTACGTGACTGTGCTGTGACACATACAAGTCGCACACATGTTCCGGTTTTTTAATCTCTTCCAAGAAGCCACATTAATGTAGGATGACTCTCACACCACAGGCCTGGTCTCCATTATCCCGATTCAGTCCTCTGATCCATAATTCCTTGGATTGTGGGGGGGGGTCTTGGATTAATGTATGACGGCAGAATGACTGCTTCCACAGTATAAGTGTGAAGTACACAACTTTGTGTGGTGACAGTCGCTCAAGTGAATAGGTTCTGGTTCCGCCCAGATTAAACAGACTGAACAAACTGACTAAGGAAAAAAACGGCAACATCTTTTAATAGTTTATTCTGTGGCTGGTGGCATCATGTGTTTAATGTATTCAAGATCAATATCTATAATGGTGTGTGTTTCAAAGTGAAAAGAGCAGTTGAGTTGTGTAATTAAGGTTTCTTAAATAGTTAAAGATCATAATATGTTACCCAAATGAACGTGTGACACTGAAAAAAAGTACTTGAAAAGGCCCAGTAACTGAACAGAAAAGAAAAAGTCAGTAATGGATAATGGCCTCATTGGTTTGATTACCCGAGAGAGGCTTCAACAAATGAATAACACTCTTCCCCCAAACATGAGCCTGTGTGGAAAACACATGACTGGAAATGTGTAATGTAAATGTGCTTTTTTTAGTAATTTAGTCATTTATCATGAAAACTTGGAGTGTGTGAACGATTAATGCCAGAATGATTTCTTTTTAGATCTCCATGCCTACGTTCCCGGTAGTAGTGAAGATTGGCCACGCCCATTCGGGAATGGGAAAGGTACAGGAAACAGTTATAAAATCGAATAAATCTCACCTTTATCTGTAATGAAGAAATGGTCATCAGTCATTCTTTCAGTCTAAAATGTAGACTTATAATATCTTTTTATTGATTGTAATAACTGTTCCCAATGAATTCATCATTTGTCTTTGCCGGACTGTGCGACAGGTAAAAGTTGACAACCACAGTGACTTCCAGGACATTGCCAGCGTGGTGGCCATCACCAAGACCTACGCCACTACAGAACCTTTCATCGATGCCAAATATGACATCAGAGTGCAGAAGATCGGGACCAATTACAAAGCGTACATGTACGTCACAAACGGGCTTGGCGCGGCTCAGAACCTCACCTGTACAAAGTAAAGAGAAAAACGCACACACCCCGCCCCCAAAAAAGTGTACCCGAGTGTACGAGACGGACAGAGAGAGAGCGAAAAAGATTCTGTTAATTCCTCTTATGTAACTGCCGCATAAACATCTGGCAGAACAGGAATTAATGGGAGCCGACCGGTGGAAACCCAGTTTGAAACTCTTTTTAAGGTTAATCATACATGCTCGTTGATACCGTGCATCAAATCACTGATAGTCAAAAATGTGTGCCTCTTCGGTACAGGAGGACCTCAATTTCGGGCAACTGGAAAACAAACACCGGCTCTGCCATGCTTGAGCAAGTGGCCATGACTGACAAGTGAGTACCCTGGAAAAGTTTTTAATTCCAAGCAGCCTCAGTCGGGTCCGACCGAACTTGTACGTCCCCCTCCTGCATGGAGCAGGAGCTGCGGTGTGTAATTAGGAACGCACCGTTCCCCTGCATATCTTGCCTAAAGCCAAATACCAAACTGTCTGGTATGTACAGGTGTTGATGTTTTATGTCATTCTAATGCATTGCACTGCATAGATTCAAGTTTTACAGACATGTCAGTTTAATGTCCTCATTACATGGTCTGTAGGGGAATTAAAGCCACACCCCTAGAGCAATGGTTTCTTGAAGTAAATAGCAGTTCTATATGTTTAGATTTCCATTGGTTTGTTTTCCATTGGGGACTTCTAATGTTGTCTCCTGTCTACCAAACAGGTACAAGCTTTGGGTGGACACCTGCTCGGAAATCTTGGGGGGTCTGGACATCTGTGCAGTTAAAGCCATACATGGCAAAGATGGGAGGGACTACATTACTGAGGTGATTATTATTCATTTAAATTTACATTTATGTTATTCTATGAAAACCATTTGCAGAGGTCTTCTAATGCAACAGAAATACTTTACATACTTTATTTTACCCTCTGTGTAGTGTCCACAGTCATGTTAAAGTATGAATGAGTGTTTGAACTGATTAGTCGGTTTAATTAAGCCATTAAAATAAGTTTTAAAATAAGAGAGCATGTAAAGTATATACAACCATGGGTTGGCAAAGCACATGACTGAAACTGGGAATATGAAAAAGGTGATCTTGAAGGGAGAAAAGACATGTAGGAACAGGAAACTAAAACCTAAATCAACCAGTAAAATAAAATAGGACTAATCAGAATTTTTAGAGAACTAATGTGCTAACGACTGTATTGCATTATCATATGATAGAAATATGAGATCATGCACCTCAGACCAAGACATGGAAAAAATGAGGGGTGGACAGCCACAGTGACTGTGCATGACACACACGGGGTACACTAGACAAAGATGAGTGGGTTTGTGTGCTTTTTCAGAAACATTAAATGACAGGCCCATGCAAGGACCTTTACAAACTTAATTCGTCATCGCCTTCCTGTTTTCTCCTTTACTTACATTTCGCACCATTTAAATCTATTGTGTCAAAACTTTATCCCTTTTTTATGACCTTTTATTGAATGATTTGCAATACCTTTTTTATTTAATTTTTTTAATTTACATAGAGATAATAGCATAATTCTCCACATTTCATTTGATTTATTATTTTTTTTTGTTATAGGCCACACT
This sequence comes from Denticeps clupeoides, assembly GCF_900700375.1. Taxonomy (NCBI): domain Eukaryota; kingdom Metazoa; phylum Chordata; class Actinopteri; order Clupeiformes; family Denticipitidae; genus Denticeps; species Denticeps clupeoides. The sequence goes on from NC_041718.1 coordinate 15,875,880, forward strand.
ATTACTAAAATGTCTATAAATATTTCTATCCATGATGTAATCTAGCTTTGCTAAAGTTCACCCCTGTATGAATCAATGAAGTAATTTCCTTCACAATAACATCAACTCATTCATAACTATTCATTCTATTGCTTTCCAAGAAGTTGAGTTGAGATAAGAACTTTAAAGGTCAATTCTCTGTCACCCTTGTAAGTAGGAAATAATTTTTCTTCAATTGCATTTGCATTTAAGAATGTCTAAAAATATTTTTTAAAAGTGTCACAAATATAAAAAAAAATTTGAAAATACACATTTTCTGCCAAAAATATGTTTATGTTCAGCTTTTTTATGATTAATATAGCAATATATTTACATTTAAGGCATTTGGCAGATGCCGTTATCCAGAGCGTCTTACAACGTGCAATATTATTGCATTGAATCAATTTTATGAACAGTAGAGTGCCTAAAAGTTTAAAAAGAGTAAAATGTAATGGTTTTGGCATGCTGTCACTATGAGAACAGACTTAATGTGAGCCTTGTGATTGGTCACAGAGGGACGGGATGTGGTCTGCCCACCTCTGCCTCTCAGAACCCCACAATGACAATGCACTTGCATCACACAAACTCCTTACGCCCAGTGGACAGACTGTGGCCTGTACAGACTGTAGATGGAGAGTTTGGTGCTATACAGGCAGGCCAGTACAAAGCATATTACTTCATCCTACTTTCTTCCATTCATGGATCACACAAAACCTCAATTTTTCCATCCACAAGACTTACCACACAGCATACGTGGCTTCCTCCAGAATCTAGGACAGCTGCCCTGAGATGGCATTGTCATGGTAGCCTTTCCATCCACTACTCGCACTCCTACCAAATTCATATAAAATAATGAAACCTTTGAGAATTGATAAGCATTTTTAATTATGTCCTTTCTGAAGCTAAAATGCTCAGGATGTGGTAGCTCCCTCAAAAAAGATCATTGCATCATTAAGACTTTTAAAGAAAGTCATTGTATGAAGGTATGTGTTGTGAGATGCACTATGGAGGTTTTTTTTCACATGTTAGACAGTTTTGTTCAGTTTTGTGTGGTCATGTATTTGGCATCCAGGTGGTGGGATCGTCCATGCAGCTGATCGGGGAGCACCAGGCTGAGGATAGGCAGATCATCTCTGAGATAGTTTTGGCCAAAATGAACCAGACAGTTGCCAGGCCTTCTGCCAATTCTCCCCAAAGGCCACCCACAACAGTCCAGCCATCGCAGGTAAATCACATTCCCAGGGGGTCAAATCAGGTGTTTAATGGTCAATTTGCTCCTTAGTTCTTTTTTTGTGTCCCATCCGCCCCCTGGTGGAAAAGTGAAGAGCTACAGTCAAAATCACAGATCGCTAATAGTACTGATAAAAAAATTGTGGACTGGTTTCACGTTCAAATCAAATAAATATAAAAATCAAATAAATATTTTCTTGATCTGCTACTCCTTCCATGAGTAGCAGATCAAAATGCTCATATAATGAGTTATATATCAAAATGTGTTCAATTATTTCACAACTTTATGTTGCTATTATATGAAGTTTCATACTAGATAGGACTAAACTGAACACTGAACACATTGTAAATGGCTTTAAACTGTTACTTCTTCATCAATTCTAATTTTATTGGTTTTGTTTAAATAACTTTTAATGTACTAGCCATACTTTGGTAAATTTGCATTTTATTTTATCATGGGTATCAAACAAAAGACTATTCTCATCAGGTTCTGTTCTAATTTTTGCATTGGTGCATTAAATAACACCACAGAATCAGAGTCTGACTGTTTTTTCTCAGTTACCTGTTTTATTCTCTGCCTTCTCAATTACCTGTCTCAATTGCCCATCATGTGGCAATTAATATATGGATTCAAGTCACACTTGAATCAGGTATGAATGTGGCACAGACAAATAATAAAACTGGACTTTTATTTATTTATTTATTTATTTCATTTTTACCTGCATTCAGTTTTGAGGTGTGATTATTTGTTTTAGAGATGAGTGTCAGAGCCATTAATAAAACAGCTTCAGCCATCTAAACCTGTGGCTTTAAAAGGTTTCTCTGTGTCTTCGATCAGGGTTCACCTCTAAACGAAGGTCTGACTGATGCGAGCAAGATCCCCGGCCAGCGACCTCCACCCCAAGGTTGTTTACAGTACATTCTCGACTGTAATGGCGTTGCAGTAGGACCAAAACAAGTCCAGGCAAAGTGATTGAAGCCCTACTAGGTCAAGACGTGGTTTAGCAAGTTGATAGCAGGCAATAGTCTGGACATAAGAGTTTGGCAGTGTAGAGCTGCGGTTTAGAGAAACGATGTAGCCTGTGCTGCTTGGTGGCCTCGACTGTGCTCCTATGCAGCGTCAGGAAATCTTTTTTTTTACTTTTTCACACGTGTCTGTCAATGTGCTGATTTGTAATGGCTGCCTTAGTTTTCTGTGTAAACTCTGTGGCTATCGGGGCTTTTTGTCATTGCTGTAACACAATTTGAAAAAGAAACAAAAGAAATAATAATTGTTGTGCCTATGCGGAGTACAGTGCTGCTGTCTGGTCATCATTTTCTGGTGAACTGCTGTGTGAAACGAGTGAAAACTCTGAACAGCACCTTGCTTTATGATATGTGTGGTCATTTTTAGTGTAAATATTAGTGGCCGCAGTGATAATTCTTTTTTTTTTCTGCATGAGTGATACAATGAGAGACATCAAAGTGTGTTTAAACGTGCAGTGTACAAAGTTTGAACGTAATATGTCAAAAGATCTTGAGCATGTAGAATTCTTATGATGTGTTTTAATTGTTGCAATTTTGTGATGAGAATCGTTTAAGTATATTCCAAGATTCAAGGTCTTTACAATCATTTTATTTATTTAGGTGTTTATTTAGACATATGACCGACTAACGATTGTTCATTGGTTGAGAAACCAGCTTAAGGTTACTGACTCTAAATTAGAAGTAATTGGCTATGTTGCCATGAGGAGAGGAAAAGCCCTTTTCAGCAGTATGATCATGAAAAACCCTACAACCCTATCACCATAAAGACATGACAGGGACCATTTAATATTGCAGCATTTATGCAGAAATGCACAGCAAGTCAAGTGAAGTGATTGTCATTATGAGGCACAGCAATCACAGCACACGGTAAAACAACGAAATGTGTCCTCTGCTTTTAACCATCACCCTTAGTGAGCTGTGGGCAGACATGACAGGCGCCAGGGGAGCAGTGTGGCTCAGTATTCAAAACGGCAACCTTTCGATTATGAGTCTGCTTCCTTAGCCGCTGGGCCACGACTGCCCCAAAGTTTGAAAAATTTCATCCCTGTTCAGATGATATTTGGAAAATGCATACAAACAGGAAAAGACCAATTTACCCAAGAAATTTTTATCAATAATCACCCAGATCATGGAGTCATCTTGGAGCATTTTTGTTTATATACAATAAGATTCTATCTCTTTACACACAGGCCAAGGTATTTATGCAAAAAGACTAAATACAAAATAATAATACAGATTTATTGGAAATAAATCAGAAAACAATAGATTACGAATGTGTGAGAATGAATGTTCACTTAATATAGATTGAAAATATAGAATGTAGTTGCGTTGGAAGGAATTATATATAATTTTTTTCTAGGTACTTTTTCAAATACTTTTCAGAACGCAATAGTAGTTCATAGAGCTTTTTTCTTTTGTTGAGTATTTTGTATTTTGTAAAGATTCTTTTTTGGATAAAATTAATTATATGCACAAGATCAACTCAATAACAAAGAGCAATGGCATTAAGATACATCTCAAACAACCAAAACTAGGGTTTATGTTGATACACTTTCAGTGAAACAGAGCTTTACGCTTAAAGATGATAGTTTGGTGACTTTCAACCTATGACACATTTCTATGTTTAGTCCTAAACTTTCACAAAATGCATGTTTGTGAGAAGTACGTGTGGATGTTGTCTCTCGGTATACTTTGCATGGCATGTCACCAAAGAAAATGATTTTCGGCAACGTAAGATGACTAAATGCACATGATATTTTTGATGGCAAAAGATATTCTTGAATCATTGTGGATTGATCTGGCCACATGTTGTAGGTGACTTCAGTCACCTGCATTAGGAAGATAGACTCCTGTCTTTTGATGCTCAAGTCTTTGAAGGCTAAAGTCCCTCAGTCATGTCCTGGTTTGTGGATAGGGCTTTGGTGATGCTTCTTTTAAATCCAGTACTGAGGTTAATGGGCAGAGGAACACCTTAAACATCTAACCGGGTGTAAGTGACCCACATTTTTCCCCAAATAATATAGATCCCACCCCTACTCAATATCTGTCCCTTCTGTGTCATTGTTTTATTTATTTATTTAAATTTATATAGTTTTTAATTTTATTTTAATGAATCCCCATGTTGTTGAGTGATTCTACAGTCAATAAATCTCATTCATTTCAAAACATGTTTTATTAGTGTTAATAATAAGTCTATAAATGCTTCAGACCCTTTTGGTTTTATCTGACCCTCTAAACAAGGCTTCTGAAGGTCAAAAATCACATCAGATCACTCTTTAACAGTTTGTGTACTTGCACCAAGCAATTGCAATTTGTTGTCTCAGATTGAGTCACTAACAACCATGGGGATGTTGATGACATGGCCCAAAAACTTGAGACAGATCAAACTCAAAGGTGGATTAACATGTATGTCTTTTTTTTTAAGTCCTAGTCCAGTGTAGCATGTACCTTCCTTTTGACCTTGTATCTGCTGCATGTAAGATGACCTGTTGCTGCGAACTGGCAACAAACTTGCCTCCCTTTCCTCCCTGTGCATCCTCACCCTACCTGATCTTTTGGTTGTGTCTCTAATGGATATCCCAGGAAGCACCTCATGTGTTGACTTGCTTCCTCCTAAGGATATAGTTGTTGTGTCTATACCTCAAGGGTCTGACCTTCTGTCCATTATATCTGGTTCTTTTGATTAGACTTGAGGGGTGCCTTGTGTGTCTGTACCATGTGTGAATAAAATATTCAAACACCAGGTGCTGGATTTAAAATTTGCCTTGTCTTCTTTGCCCTTTAAGCAGCTTCTTAGAGAGATAATGTTGTAAAGTCACAAGTCTCTTTTGTACTGAACCTAGGGGGCCCAGTGCAACCCCAAGAGTTGCAATCTCAGAGTAAGGAGTCTCCATCAGAGCCGATACCTGGCGGTTCTACCCTGGAAACGGCGCCCAAGCCAGCCACGCCTACCACCACCCAGCAGCCAAAGCCCCAGCAGCCCAAACCCCAGCCTCCGGGGTCACCCACACCAGGAAAGCCCACGGAGCTGCCCCCGAAACCCCAGCCTCCAAAGCCCCCTAAGCCAGTGCCTCCAGTACGGAGAAACTCCAAACCTCAGATTCAGCCAAAGCCCCAGACCCCACCTCCAGCCAAAGCCCAGCCAAAACCCCAACCTGAGGGCCAAGGGCAGACTGCAGCCTCAGCAGCAGCAGCAGCAGCAGCAGCAGTGCCCGAGCCGGTCCCTGCTCAGGCCCAGTCCCCGGCCAGGGTCCAGTCACCAGCTAAGGCCCAGCCCCAAACCAAGGCCCAACCAAAAGATCAACTCCAGGGCGAAGCACCATCTCAGGTTCCAGAAGCAGCCGCGGCGCCTGCACCGGCTCCCGCCCCTGTGGCCGCGCCGAGCCCCACCCCTGCACCTGCCCCGGGGCAAGTCCAGCCTCCCGCCGAGGGGCAGCCGGCGCCACAGCAGAAGTCAACTCACCCCCTCCTGAAGTACGAGCTCCTCCATGCAGCGTTTCCAACGTGATGTGATGTCAAGTGTGACGTTGAGAATACAATATGTGTTTTTTTTTCCATACATTTGTCAAGATTTACAGTCATCCTGTCCAAGTCATCCTTCATGCTGGCTATCTGAAACCAATGTTCTAATACCATCTCTGTTTCTCCTCTTTTCCCAGTAAATCCCAGTCCCTGACCAATGCCTTTAATGCCTTTGGTGAAACGTTCCGCTCCAGCAACGAGGACGAGGCCAAGGCAGAAACCATTCGAAACCTGAGAAAGTCTTTCGCGAGCCTCTTCTCAGACTAGAGGCTTGTCCCACGTATTCTAAAAAAAAAAAAAAAAAGATTTTGCCCTGGTCTGAGATTCTGAGATTAGCTGTATGTTTACTGTATGCTTCCTGGCCCCCATCCCGTGATCCCAGCAGCTCTGCATCCGTGTGAGTGCCCGTGAAGCCAGTGTGTTCTACGGTGGTGTCTGTGCCGAAACCTTTCGCCCCCGCGCGAATGAGGCGGGGCGAGGTCGAACGTGCCCGGGTCACCCCTTCGCCCCCTTGATGTCGTAGCCTTATCGTGACAGCGCGTGTGTGTTTCCCCCTGACGACGTGTAGCCGTGATTCGTTCCCCTTGTCCGAGCCACCCCGACCCCGGAGTGTATCTACCTGCAGGTCAAACGACACCGGCCTGCCTGCTACAGTCATTAGACATATATAATACTGCATATAAGGCGAGGGACGTTCCAAAACAGGCACTTTCTCCCCCCCTCCCTGCTATACCTCTGCCTGGCACCCACATCTCCTCACACGGCTGGGGGGTCAAGTGACGTGTTGATATTGTTTCCCACGGGTGCCACGTTCGGAGAAGCATCCCTACATATTGTACTGTATTCTGTGTGCGCCGGAGTTAATAGTTTTATTTCTTCCGTGAGTTCCATATTGTTCACGTTGTGTTCTACTTGTACTGCTTTGCATGAACCAGTGAACCCGGTTGTTGTTGTTTTTTTTGTTTTTTTGTTCTGTACAGGTGTCAATAAAAAAAAAAATTGTTGCGTGTCATCCCGCTACTTTATCCGTGTTGTGTGTGTTGGCGTTTTGATGCGTCCGTCCTGCAGCAGCGGGACGTGTGTTGCAGGGTGTACGGGACAAAGAGCTTCACGTCGCAGGTTTCAGGTTTTTCACAGTTTTTTTCACATTTTCACAAATGTACAAAAGTAGGCCTGCAACACGAAAAACAGATCTGCAGTCAGTAGGTGGCACTATGTGACAGAGTTTAAAAGGGTTCCAGAAAAGGATCACAGAAAAAAGTTCCTAAAGTTCACTGGTCATTTTCTTATTTCCCTTTTTTTAACTTTCACACATCGATCTGAACCGAACTGCCTTTCCTGCACGTCGGAAAATCGTCCTCGTTTTATTTGAAGATGTATTTTCCTGCAGTGTTTGAGCAGACCTTCACACCTTCTCTGATACTCTTTCAGTGATGGTAGCAGTGACGGTTCGAGCTGTCAGCTGGTTGGCGCGGAAGTGAAACGTGGAGATTTGTGAGAGACCAGGGACGAGCTATGGGAACCAGATGAGCTCTCAAAGCTCGCCTACACAGTGCCGTGGCACAGAAGGCTCTTGTTTGTTTTGGTGTGTGTCCCATCCCTGGATGTCCCTCAAAAGGAAGCCAGGGTGAAATGCTCCTCCGGCGCAAATCCCAAAACGACGGCTCAGAAAAACAAGAAGAAGGAAAAAAGAAAGCCTGTTGCGAGAGAGGCCGCAGAGACGAATTGTTCCTTTTCCTACCTGTGCCACTGCAGATGAACGGTGCCACATGAGGTGCCACAAAACGTCCCACCAGCAAAGCTCGGCGTGCAAGACACCGAGGACCATGCTCATCTGCTGGTGTCAAAGGGCACCATCACTAGGCCATCACAGGGTCCAGCATGGGCATTTTATATCGCAGTGGATAAAGAAATGACACAGTCGTCACTTGCAAGTTTACACATTGGGGATTTTGGGTCGTTCGAAATGCACAATTACGCACAACGTATGTAAATACACATGAATGCATTCCCTCAAGGCTGGAAATCACGTTTAAAGCGTGCGTTCATAGTCACATTTCAGATTATTGGGCTAAATGAGCGCTGCGGAGCGGCTCTGTGCGCCGACGCTCGGCCTCACGCCGCGCCGCGGGTCGGGGGGGACGGACGGAGGGACGGAGGGACGGACCGAGGGAGGCGAGCTCTCTTCCGCGTTGCTCCATCCATGTGATCCCCCGCGGACGCTCGAATGGGAGGGGAGTGGCGGAATACAAAAAGTCGCCGCCACCTGCGCCCGCGACCCCACCCCCGAGCTCGGACGACTTCCACGGCTCAGGTCGGGGACCGACGTCAGGTGAGTCGCGCTCCTCTGTATAAATATTCACACGCACACACGGGAGATTTAAAATGAAATGAAATGGAATAAAAAAAAAGAACCGTGGCGGGGACGCGCGGACGCTCCGTGTCGCCGCTTGTTGACACGAGGTTCAGGGTCGCGTGACTCGGGGACTTTGACGCTCCCGCGTCCCTTGTTTATGTCACGTAGCCGGAGTGTGCAGAACTTTGGAGCCTCGAACGCCCGTTTCATTTTTGAAAAAGACGCCGTGTCGTCACACGTTGGTCTTTTGGTTAATTGGCCAATTAAGACGCCGAACCGGGTCCGCGTCCTGTGCTGGTTGTCGGTTCGCGTTGCTTCTGAGGTGGGTTCGTTTCCAGGAGCTGAGAAAACCCACGCGTCTTTTCTGCACGACGAGAGACGGTTCGTTAATATAACTTTTTTTTTTTTAATAAATGAATGCGTGCTTTGTGGGGTTTAAAATGCTGATGGGTCACCCACTGAGGTCGGGCATGTCTGCGTGGAGATGAAGATGATGATGATGGTAATTTTACCATAACGTTGCGAATTGGTTTGGCCGACTGGTAGCCTAGTGGGTAACACACTTGTCTATGAACCAGAAGACCCAGGTTCAAATCCCACTTACTACCATCGTGTCCCTGAGAAAGACACTTAACCCCGAGTGTCTCCAGGGGGGGACTGTCCCTGTAACTACTGGTTGTAAGTCGCTCTGGATAAGGGCGTCTGATAAATGCCGTAAATGTAAATGTTTAGGGGTGTATGTGTGCCCCCCGGGGCATGTCGACTGTATACATCCCAACAGCCATATAACAGGAGGGCTTATTAATCACTGGCAACACGCTTAACAGTAATTTCATATTTTAAATATCTGCTGCTTCAGAAGCTGATCAGAGTGTAGGTTTCACGGCCCGGCTTCTTCTTGCGTTGTGTACGTGTGAAATGGGGTCAGCGTGATGCCGTCTTCCCTGAATTTGGCACTTTCCTGATTCGGGTGACTTCAGACGGATGTGGTGCCAGCGTCAGGATCACGTTCTCGTGACCCGGTGGTGGACGGGGGCGGGTCGGTCACTGGTTAAATGGCAGCAGTTATTTTAGGACGTTACCAAACCACTTCTGACGCTGGCGATGTGATTTTCCGCGAGCGCTTGGGAAACTGCTATTAAATATTGGGGAAGTGGTTAGTCGGTGATGTAAAGGGATCCCATTATTCGGTCAGCGAAATATCTCGAAGTTCGTTGAAGACAGAATGAAACCTAACGGAGACGAACCCACTATGAGTTGTCGGAGCCAATCCCAGTCGTTCGTCCTTTCCGGTTGTGCTTTTGGTCTACTGGCCCGTGCCGAAAACTTATTTTGCACCCAGGGTTTATGACAATTAAAAAAAAAAAAGGCTTAAAAAATACATCTTGTGTAATTCCGATCTGATAACACGGTCATACTGACCTTCCGTACTCACGACACAGCAAGTGCACTGTTATTGGTATTAATACACACTTCAGAAATATGCGATGAAGTGTGTTGCGTAAGAGACTTAATCCGAGGACTTTGGCCTGTGGTAAAAGGAAATTGTGGCACTAGTAGAGACACCACGTTTACCGGGACTTGCCACTCAGTAAGCCTGCCGACTTTTACTCACAGGTCTGCGGTGACGTGGTGTCGTGCTGACTCTGCTGGCTTTCTGGATGTTGACTTATCGCCGATGGCTGTCATTTTACGTTACTTTACCTGTTTCCTGGCTGAAATGAATCAACCCTGGTATAAAAAAAAGTAGAAAATGTTATTGCATGTTTGCAATGGCAAAAACAGTCGGCTGGGATTTTTTTTAATATGAAAATGTGATTTTCAGGTCGGGTAAGAGGCCGAAGAAAAAGTCACGCGTTCGGTACGTGGCTTGTGACTGTGGTTGCGGACCGTCAGCGGCGGCAGCAGCAGCAGCTGAAGAAGAAGAGGCTCGAGTGGGGCGACTCCTCCACGCCGAAAGCGAGTTAAATGCAAATTGTAACTCGTCCGTGGCGGAGCCACCCTCGGCCCACCTTGTCACGAGCGGGTTCGCGTATTTTTCCGCTTTGAATAGGGATCCCACCCGCCTTTTTCCTGTACTACCTCGAGGAACAGCGGGCCTCCACCTCTCGGACACTAGATTGAAGCCGAGTGGACCTTGACAGGGAGCACTCCTTCCTGATCCGACCGGGGAAGTGCAGCGGAGACCCCCCCTCGCCCCCTTGGGAATAATCGAGCGTTAACTCATGCCTATTAAAAGCAATTGGGGGAAAGTTCATGTCCTTAGATACTGAGCAAAGCCCAAATTCCCAAGGAGCAACACAATAAAGATCGCAGGATGTGAGGCGTTTGCCAGGGGCATGTTATTTGTAGCACGTCCAGTCTCTGGAGTGGGTTTTCGGTAAATAATTAGGGCCCACTTCCTCCAATAGAGGCGCAGAAATCCTAACCACTTCACCTTAATGGGGAATAGAGCATCCTTTTTTTAAAAAGTCCTTAAAGTGTGCGTGTTTCTCATTGCACCTGGTTTTTTAACATGGCCGGGCACCAAAAAAATGTGTGTGTGTGTGTGTGTGTCCTCGCGCATCTATGTCTACATCCCATTCTCACTCTTTCTCTCTAGATAGACGTATATGAAGATAAAGACGAATCGGAGAATGTAACAAAAATATTCATTTATGTTTTGGTTAAATACATTTACGGTCATAGTGAATTAAAAACAGAATGTCCTAATATGTCTCCGATTGATGATTGGAAATCTCCCTTTGACACGTCTTTATTCAAGTTGGTAAAAATAAAGAATGCGGCTAAAAACCTAGCAGCCGAACCACGGGTGCCGTTATAGAATGAGGTGCAGTTATAATTTAGAATCCTTTCTGACTGTCTCTGTTTGGCTGCTAAACATCATGACTCTTGCTTTTTTATGTCTGCCTTACTTCCTCAGTGTCTCACAGCACGCTATCATTGGACCTCCGCAAATGCTCGCTGAATGCAAATTTTGGCGTGATGGTCCATTTGTTAAGGGGACCACTGACCACTTGGCACGTCGTCCCGTCAACGTGACCCAACTAAAAAAAAAACGAATATTGGTAGAATGTGCAAATGTGAGTGGACTTTCTTTGCCGAGGAGAAGTGGAAGCTGCGTGTCCTTGAGTAGAAGTGAAGCAACAGGAAGTCATCTGGCTGGCTGTACAGCTCACACTTTGACCACATGATGGTTTGCTGAGGACAAGCGCTGTCAGAGTGGGAAAACGAGTCGCGCTTCCGCTTACCGGGGATAGGCGAGCGGTCTGGTTGGCCAACCGCTCTTAAGTCAAAAGTTCAGGCTGATCTCAGGGCGGCCGAAGGTGCCACGCCGCAAGTGGAGTAACGCGCTGCGATGGACGCCTGACGGAAAAATGTCCCAAATTTCATGAAAATGTTATGAATGTTGCATTCGTGGCCTGTTTGACTTACATTCATTCAGAGACATCTGTTGTTATTTTTTTTTACCAGTTTCAGCTATCGCTGGCAGGAAGCCACCATGAATCATTTCAACCGTAGGCACGTTTCGTCCCAGAATCCCCCTCCCGCGCTCAGGTCTCTCACCTGTACAACGTAAATTTTAGAAAATCAGAGTAGTGCGGCGCTCGTGGCAGGCGTGAGTCAGTCCCACCGTCCTCCCCCGTTCGTGGTCTGATCTCTGTTCCTGCCATCAGCAGCTCCAGGCCTGAACCAGCGGTGAGCAAAGTCTGAACCAGCCGAGTGGGCACGCAGGCGGCTTTAATGTCTGGGCCACACTCATACCGAGAGGGCACGGGCCTGGCCGCGGGTTAGGGTTAGGGTTTGGGTTTTTTCGCCTTCTCACTGACGCTGGCACGCTCGCCGGGGTCAGGAAGTCACTGCGTGATCTCGGCTCATGTGAGATGCTTTGATGTTTTTTACAAGAGAAATGCAACCGAACGTCGTAGCCATGGAGGATTCCGAGCGCTTCTGACATATGTATTTTATATCTTGTGCCTTTCAGCATGAATAATAGAGGAACGTGTGGGAGGAGCTCCTGTTGGAACGCAGGTGTTGACCAAGGGCTGGCACCAGCGTGCATAAAGATTATTAACCACGAGCTGCCGTTGCCTTTGTTGACATTTACGTAATTAGCGCTTTATCCTAATCAAGCTCTAATCCTGACTTTATCTATAGATTTTTTTTCTATAGGTTTACTCCTGATATATACATCCAGTGGGTGGATGTATATACATCCAGTGGGTGGTAGTAGCCTAGCGGGTAACACACTCGCCTGTGAACCAGAGGACCCGGGTTCAAATCCTACTTACTACCATTGTGTCCCTGAGCAAGACACTTAACCCTAAATTGCTCCAGGGGGACTGTCCCTGTAACTACTGATTGTAAGTCGCTCTGGATAAGGGGAATGGTAAATGCTGTAAAAGAAAATGAATGAATGAAATGAACTGATGTTCAGTGAAAATGAATTCCAACTCTGGAGTCTTTGTAAATGATACTATAAAAATCCTATTCACCTCATGATGTCACCTACAGCTGACAACTGCACAACAGCCAGCAACACCAACAGCTCAGCAGACCATTCACAGAAGCCGGAGGTGGCTTGGTGCTGAACAGGTGAGGTGCAGGGGCGTGTCCACACGACGGCGCTTCCTTAAAAGCGGCACTAGTGGATGCTGGGATGCGTTGGGGTGGACGATCTCTTTGCGGCCGAGGAAATGAATGATGCTTTTTGAAAATGGCTCATCGCTTCAGACAAACCACAAGCACATCACGTGAAATCAATGTCACACCACAGAGCTTCGTCCGCTAGACCTCTGGCTCTAGAGCTGTAGTGGGCAGTTTTGTTTCGTTTTTTTTTTTTTTTTTTTTTTTTTTTTTTTTAAAACCCGTGAATCTTTTTTGACTGGCTGCTGCTGGATAAGTAAAGGAAGCAGAGAGCTGCGAGTTTTCTTGCTATTTTTGTCGTCCTGTGTATTGCTGATACGCGCTGCCTGGCCGGTGAATGCAGAAGGGCAGGTTATACTCGCGCGCCGTTCTGGAACCAGCAGTTCTGCTGTATAAACTCACGTCATGCTGATTGCTCATTGAACTGGAGTTTTTTTTTATTATTATCATTAACAACAGATATCTGTTTGTTCAGAAGCATGTGGTTTTGTTTTGGGTTTTTTTTGTTTTTTTGACAAAAATTTGGTTGTAATTTTTGACATGTCTAGAAGAGGCGTCTGGCTTCTTACTAGATTCCTAAAAGTGAAAAATGGTTTCTTCCCCATTTTACAAGCTCTATAATAATGAAGGTTAATTTTGGCCCTGTGACTTGGCTTTTGCTTTGCACTCTTAAGAAATATCAATGGAAAACATTTATTCCTTTTGCAAGAGCATCCCAGTGGAGGGTATTTCACATCATGCGCAGCGTTCTTGTTGGCTCTCTCGCATGGAACAGAGAGGCTTTCACGTGAACACCGTTCATCTCCCAGCGTTTTGGCTGTACAATCAGCCGGAAAATTGGACTCTGAAGGTATCGTCTGGTATCTTCCCCATCTTGCCTTGCCACAGTGCTTGTGATTGTCCTTTCATAGTCGACTTCACTGATGATCTTGTGTCCGGATTGTCAATGTTCTTCACTTCTCCTGTTTGTAGTATTTGCAAAAAGCGGTGAATCCTAGTGTGAATGTGAGTTTAATTCCAGGCGTGCCAGGAGAACAGAGAACTGAAAATCTACCCATGTGGGGCTGGTCGGAGTTGTTTTGTTCATTTACAGCTCATTAACTCTCGGTCATTTATCATGTGTTGTAATGTTCACATCGAACGTCACAGCACCACAAACCAATGTCCACCAATGGGATGTGGGGTCATTTGAGCACATTTCTTTCATTCCTAATCCTCCTAGATATCCAGCAGATTCCCTTTTTTTCAGTAAACCATGAGACCAGTCGCTGCCTGTTATGTGTTGTTTTTGATATAATTCTTATAGGCTCGCAGTCATGCATGTTTGAGTGATTGAATTGTTAGATGATTACAGCAGAGTTCATCATGCTTCAGAGTGCTGGCTTCCTGTCGTGGTCTGAGACCTGACCCCATCACCTCTCACCTTCGCCAACCAGAGCAAAAGTCCAGCCTTAAGAATGTTTACCACATTGCAAAATTGACACACGCTGGACGGAAAGACTTGTGTCTTTGCTATAAATAGTCCTTTCTGCCCACCGTTTCCAGCGCGGAGCCTCCTCTGCTGCCCCTGGCCTTAAACAATCGGCCGCTCACATAGGGCCCCGTTCAATTGTGTTGCTTCATATTTCACATTCCATCCAGGTAGGGGGAAAAAATAAGTAATTGCAGAGAGGATGTTTGTGGCATAATGATATTTTTGGAGTCGATTTTGGAGCATTTCCAAAATATTATTTCTAGTAAACTGCTTTAAAAAAAAAAAAGGTAATTCATATGTAATACAAATAAGTGAGTTGGCATAACATTATTATTATTATTCAAGGCAATAAATAGATAGATAAACAGATAACTATTTATAATTATTTATACTTCATACAATTCACAAATAGTGTAATTTTGTGATTTCTAGCACAAAAATATATAAATAATTTTAATTCAAACACTTGGTTCCTTTTGTACTATTGAAATGAAATCAAGGCAACAGTCTCAAATCAATATGTAATTGTGGGACATTCTCTGAGTATGTGCTCATCTGATTGGTCATCAGAGTGAAAGTTCACAGCATTGTCTTTCAACACAGATTTACTTTAAACACTGGTGTGACTCACATTTTATGTTTAGAGCGATCCTTTTCTTTTAGTACTAGAGAGCATGTTAAGAACGTGTACAGTGCATTTCGAAAGAATTACGACTTCTTCCCACTTCATTTCCAAAATAGACCTTTTCTCCACAGAGAAAATGGGGCTTATAATTTACCTTCATACAAAATACGCCCATAATGCATTATAATGACATAAAACAACTGGTGAAAATGTCAATATGTAATGCAATATTACAAACCAATGTGTAATTATTATTAACATAAATATGTTTTCTTTTCAGGTAATTCATAGATATATTTTGGGATATATTAATAATTGTAATGTGGCCCCAACTCTTCTTGAATTGACTATTATTTTTCCCCTGAATAATAAATGATTTCCCTGGAGTGTGGCTGCGTCAGTGGCAGAGTTCGCTCTGTACCCCTGATCCAGAACTGGCTGTTGTTTACGTGATAAGAAAGGCCATTTGTGTGAGAATCGTGCCGACCCGTCCTCGCACTCCCTGTCTAATGAGCTACTACTAGCCAGTTAGGTAGCTAATTTACTACTTTACTACTACTAGTGAATTGAGAGAGAGAGAGAGAGAGAGAGATAAATAGATAGATATATATATATCTATTTTTAAAAAAAAAATGTTAAAGCAGGCAGTGCTTCTGTGCATAAATGCCACCAAATTGTGCCTAATAGCACAGGGAAAAACCCACAGAAAAATAAACGTAAAACACAGTATTCGGCAACCAGATGTCATTAGATCCTCTAGTTAGAGCTTAGTCTGATTCATCCGAAGCTCATGTTGCTTCACCGATTTGCCTTTAGCCTGATTTCTGTTCTCTGGCGAGCAGATATGGTGGACACGCAGACGCTGGGCTGGCCCATGGGATTCGGCCTGACCGGAGTAGAGCTGATGGAGATGGACGACAGCTCTCACTCGCTGGACCTCAAGCCTTTCTCCACGTTAGATTACAACAGCATCACAGGAATGGAGTACGACCCCAGCCCGCCGCAGGTCGACTTCACGCAGATGGACCTGTCATACATGTACAGCTACCGAGCACAAGAGAACCAGAGTGGGTTATCAACAAAACACATCGTTCCAGTAGACATATTCAGAAAGCTCTTCACATTGACCCATCTTGCTCCTTCCTGCTCCCCAGGTTATATAAAACTTGAACCCGAATCCCCCCCCCAGTACGCAGAAAGTGGTCCGCCGTTCTCCAAACAGCCTGATGATGCCTCGGCTGCTGTCCTGAACATCGAGTGCCGGGTGTGCGGGGACAAAGCTTCTGGCTTTCACTATGGCGTCCACGCCTGTGAAGGATGCAAGGTAAGTGTAATTTTTACTACAGGCAAGCGTAAAAAAATGCAGTTGCAGAAAGTACACGTGCACAACAGCACATTCCACTAAGTGCGTTTTAACCGAGGCTGAGCCTGTATTTCAAGTGCATTCCTTCTGATTCATGCGCCATGGTGAAAAATGCTGATACAGGTGGATTTCTCAGAACAGGGTTCTCCTGTGCTATAAATTAGTTAAAAAAAATTCATTGTGCCCTTTCGGATCATACAGTGCTGATAGCAACAACAACAAAAAGAATCCGTGATTATGCTGCATTGCAGATTGATAGTTTCAGTTTCATTTTTACATTCATAGGTTCCTGAAATGTCTACAATCAAATTTGCATTGGGTGTAAAAAAAACAACGAATGGCGGGAAATAGGAATTTATTTACTTACTTATTTACATAATAAAACAAATATGAAAAACATTTACCTTATAAAGTTTTTAAAAGTAAAACAAAAATATGCATTGAATGTGTGGGTATTTTAATATCATAAATTAAAAGCATATCTTTTGAATAAAAAACGTTTTTTGTCCTTCACCAGCAGCTAAGTCTATCACCAAGCTTCCTGTAATTTCTCGTCAAAACCTCAAAACCCTTTTGTTCTGATCGGTAAACCCCGCCTGGTACAGTGTGGTAGATTTGTGTCGACAAATAAGTGTATGGGGTCAAAAGGTGCGGAGACCAGACAACCGAATCCCTCGCGCTTAATGAGCGTCTGTCATAGAAACCACAGACGCAGTCAGCGCAACTTTCCACTCGCCGGGCAGAAAATATCTACGGGCACAGAACCTGCCCGCAGTCTTCAGCAGGCGTATTTCCATGCAAGTGGTACCTTTACGAGTATGTGTGGGTGCTTTGAATCATGTGGCGAGGAAATGCTAAACAGAAGCTTTTTTTTCTACACTGATTTCCTGATTAAGGTCTACTCCGAAAGATGTAAAATATTGATCTATTTTAAAACCTCGACTTCAAGGTCCTGTCAATTCACAATGACATGGCTTGTTACGGTCAGCAGGGGTTCAAATAAAGTATCTAGACATTGTTATGTGGTCCAGCCTGGTTAATCAATTAAGTATTTTTAAACACAAAGAAGCTAAATTTGGACGGAACATGTTCTAAATTTAGTCCCAACTTGTTTTTAGGACAGGAAATTTACAATTTTTTTTTTAAATAAATCCCAGCAAACGCTTTTCTGCCATCACACCTCAGCTTCCTTGTGTTTTCGTGCTCCAGGTCTCGTCTCACATGAGCTTCTGGAATCTTTTTTTTTTTTTTTTTTTTAGCCTAGTGCATATAAATTCCCAAACATAATCGCTTGTCCAAAAATCAAGTGTGCCGTCATCTGTAATGTCCATTAAGGAACGGGAGGTGCTATATTAAGGTCCTCTGTTCTGGCCAAAGTCCAGATCCAGCTGTTGAGCCATGGCGTGTGAGTTTATTATATTGATAAACCCTTGGCCATCATTAACCCTCGTCTTATCTGCCGCTCTGTTAAGTGAGGCAACATCAGAAACCAAACCCCTGAGAGTGGCATGGGTATAAAATGTATTTGGACGTGTACCCCATTATATTGAATAAACCACAATTACACTGAATAACTCATGTGATGCTCCATATATCCATATATGTGTATGTCTCTGGGACCCAGTATTCAATGTTAACCAAAAGAAAAAACATACAAATTATAATTGTTATATAATTATAATTATAACATAAATTGTGTTCTGTTATGTTGTTTATGTTGTATTAAGTCTGTGTTTTTGGTTTGCTGTGCTGTTTGAAGCATATTTTATCCCTTTATCCCTCTCTGCCAGGGCTTCTTTCGTAGAACCATCCGGTTAAAGTTGGTTTATGACCACTGCGACCTGCGGTGTCGCATCCACAAGAAAAGCCGCAACAAATGCCAATACTGCCGCTTCCAGAAATGCCTCATGGTTGGCATGTCACACAACGGTTAGTACTCACTTAAGCACAACACCCAAAAATAGCTCAAACGTTCTGCTCGTTTTCTGAGAACCTCTCCTGACACCTCTCTTCCTTTTGAGGCTTTTTGTGTTTTCTCTTTTTTTTAACACCTTGGTTGTTCTGCTTTTCAATTTCCTTCGTGTGGTCACCCTCTGCAACTAACGTGGCACATTGCTGCTGCAGCGAAAGCATGAAGGCTGGGCTGCAGCTGGACAGCTGAATATTGCAGTTTTGCAGGCGGCGTACAGAACGCCGGCCCACAAGGCCAAAGCGGGCGCTTCTGCTCAACACCGCGGCTTTTGGCGGCGAGGGCAGCCGGGTTAGTCTTTATCTCGCCATCGCCTGTGATTGGTGTGTTTTGTGTTCCCCCACCTCCTTTGCTCTCGCATCCCCTGAACACACACACAGACACACACACACACACACACACACACACCCACCCTCTCTGTCTTCCAATTCATTCAGGTGCTTGTGTCTAGACTTCTTTTTCTTTTTTTTTCTTTCAATCAATGATTCATGGAGGCTCCTGCTGTGTCACGGCACCTGGCCAGAGGCCAGACCAGAGTATACTGAGGGCCGGGCTTAACCGCACCACGCAGGTGTTAATGTATACACGTCAATTAATCACTCATTCATAAAAAAAGAAAAAGAAAAAAAAAAGCATGCCCAGACGTATATCACAGCATTACATAACAGGACGCAGAGAAAAACGCACACAGATTTGCGGATTTTAGATAAGCGCGGCGGCAGCGGCGTGTTTGCTCATCCAGAGCACACGAGTTCAGACCTTACTTTACCCCCCTCTGCACGCCATATTACTGAAATCTGCCTTATATAACCCGAAAATCACCGCGGGCGTGCCGGGGCTTGTAAAATGCCGAGAACCTGCGCAAATCGGTAAATATTAAGGGGAGTCGCGGCGTATCGGTTGACTGCGAGTGGCGGACGTGGGGATCAGATGCCAAACCTGTTTGCTTGTTTTTGGGGGTTTTTTTTTCATTACAATGCCTAGTGCAGTGGTTCACTGGCGTTTTTTTCATCAGGCCCCTCCCCCTTTTCTTGCCACACAACCACCACCCACCACCCCTACAAACTCTTTTGACTAACACTTACAAATCTTTTGAAATTATTTGTAATTTGTGCAAAAGAGGAAAAAAATTTAATAAGAGAGAAGTCATGTTTTGACTTTGATTTATCATACACAAAAATTTACAATGAAAATGAAGTGCATATGCCTTCAGATCCTTTCGTGGATTTTATCTGTTCTGCTTTTATCTGGTTGCACATTGGTCGTGCTGCCCACACACATGGAACAAAAGACACGCCTTCCATTGGTCCACTGAATATAATGGAAATGTGCACGCAAAAGACGCTTTACATGCATTCTTTGCTTTCAACACCCCTCCCACCTACTTTGTTTTCACTTTTTTTAATGATTCATCTGATGTTGTATGGGTGAGTGTGAGTGGATTATTATGACATTGACAAAGCCATTCGTCCAATTCACTTAACAATTGCATGATTCTGACTGCCCTGAATCCCTTCACTAGCATCAGGGCCCAGTTCTAAACCACTGGCGTTCCACAGCATCACTATGAAGGCCCGGTTTCCAGCCGAATCCCACCCGAATTCATCCCACACAGTTGGAGAACTTGGTTATTAGCATGAACCCGCCAAAAAGGGTTTTTTTTTCCGTGGGTGTAATTATATAAATATGTTTGTATGTTTGCTTTTTCCCAGCCATTCGCTTTGGCCGAATGCCCCAGGCGGAGAAGGAGAAGCTTTTGGCCGAGGTCTCCGCTGACATGGACCACATGCACCCGGAATCCGCTGACTTGCGGGCCCTGGCCAAGCATTTATACGAGTCCTATCTGAAGAACTTCCCCCTGACAAAAGCCAAGGCCAGGGCCATCCTCTCTGGCAAGACCAGTGACAGTGCAGTAAGTCCCATGTCCCATGTTATTTCTTTTTGCATTATTATTTTCTTAAATGAATTTGATGGGTTTTTTTCTTATCGGGGACCGTGATTCACGCTCATGTGACCCGGTCGTCTGCATGTCAGCCCACGGGGGAGAGTGGGAGGTTGAAATACAGGTTCTGAGCATGTGCCCTCAAACATTTTGCCAGTGCATTTCTGCCGGGGTTATCAGAGTTGAATCCACATTCGGTGTGTCGGCGGAAAGTGATAAAAATAAAAGATCCTATCATTGATGAATGCAGGCAAAAGAACGCTCGCCACGTCAACTCGAGAACGAAAAATATTCCTGCCACTGGGAACGGAAGCGGGGTGCTTTGACGTGGGAATTTTAACTCTGGCCTAAATCAATGTTCGCTTGTTCACAAAAAAAAAAAGTCTGTTTCGCTCAAAAGCAGCACGCGTTCCCTCGTTTTGTTCTTTTCATAAAACCATACGCAGAAGGTTTACACGTTCCGCAAGTCAGAGGGATGGAGTGCCGCATGCCCTTCTAGTAAGAGATACGGCCAAGGCTGCTAAACATCCATTGCCTCAGCTTGTTTTGACTAGTCCTTCTGAAGATACTGACGCGGTGATACTGACCATCTGTTTGTTTCCAGAATGCAGAAATATTTATGAAAGCCCAGGAAATGCAAAAAGTCCTGAATGAATAGAGGAGGCCAGAAAGCGCCAGTGCCGGTGCGTCTGAGCCCAGCTTTTCTGCGTTCAGCCTCAGTGGTGGTGAATCGGGACCCGGTTTGTTCTTCCACAAAAAAAAAAAAAAAAATCAATTAATCTTACTGAAAGCAGTGTGCATTCACATTGCATGGTCTACAGTTTGAGTACAAATAACTGAGACCTGATGAGTGACATGAATAAAGACTAGAACGGTCTTGTTTGACTTTGAACACGAGGTATTTAATTGAATATATAGTTTTACTATTAAAAAAACAAGTGTGCTTTTGAGACAGAGTTTTCCTCCCCAGCCTCTTAATCATAATAGACATTACACCAATTAACACCAAGATAAGACAGCTAATATCACATTATGTGTCTCTGGGCTTGCACATTATTGTTGGGAATGTTCAAGCCGCCATGGGCGGGGCAGTTGTTTTTTCTGGCCTCTTTCTCTAGGTTTTTTTTCACGCAGCAGCTTTCATGCATGCTTTGCAGTTTAACAGACAAAAGCATACACGTAAATGGCTAGTTTTTTACAGTAAAAAGTATAAAAGCTTAAAGTATATAGATATAGATATGTATTATTTTTATATATATATACATACTCCATTTAAATACCCCATGTAAATATGACCACTCTGTCCTGTTTGTTATACTGTAGCTAAGATGACAATGAACTTTACTTATAAAATGTGTATTTCATATCCGAAAAAATTAGGATATATGGATGCATGGATTTAAGTATGTATTTTACCGAAATTGCTAGTTCTCTTTGTTTAGGGGATGAGGAGCTGGTTACCCTTTTTGCTGGTGTACTTTTTCTATGCAACCCAAAAGTTTAAAACCTCACACGTTCAGCACCCCACTCCTCCGTTTCCTTCTGTTTGTGGGGAGAAACAACGTGGGAGTTGGCAGGTGGCCTTGAGGCCTGGTAGAGTATGAACAGCAAGGGACAAAAGAGGAACAGCCTCAATGGAGTGTGCACCAGCAGACATGGTCTTCATGGTATGATGCTGCTGTCTGGAAGAGGGGGAACTGAATACCAGTCAGCACTTTCTGGTTGACTTGCTTTCATTTTTGATGATGAGGAAGGTTCGACAGTGAAAGCCTGGCGTGACATCAGCCGGTTTTATGTAGCAGTGTTAAAATACTGCAATTGCCCACTTCTTCTTCTTCATAGGTTTTACTAAAGAAATTAAATCTGACAAATCTGTATTCGTGTCTTTAGAACATAATGGGATGACTGTCTTTTTCTGTTTTGCCCGCAGCCTTTTGTCATTCATGACATGCGTTCTTTAATGGAGGGTGAACAGTTCATCAACTGCCGCCAGATTCCACCATCGTCACCAGAACAGAGGCCCAGCGTAGGCGCGGTGACCGTGGGCGAGCCGATGAGCGAAGTGGAGCTTCGCTTCTTCCACAGCTGCCAATCACGTTCGGCCGAGGCCGTTCGCGAGGTCACCGAATTCGCCAAGAGCATCCCGGGCTTCGTGAACCTGGACTTGAACGACCAGGTCACGCTGCTGAAGTATGGCGTGATCGAGGTGCTCATCCTCATGATGGCGCCACTCATGAACAAAGATGGCACCCTCATCGCCTACGGGCAGATCTTCATGACACGCGAGTTCCTCAAGAGCCTGCGCCGGCCCTTCTGCGAGATGATGGAGCCCAAGTTCGAGTTCTCGGTCAAGTTCAACACGCTGGAGCTGGATGACAGCGACATGGCGCTTTTTCTGGCTGTCATCATCCTCAGTGGAGGTGAGTTGGGAAGAGGGGGTGTGCGATGTGTCGAGTGTAGACCTGTAGTTTTCATATTGACCTTGAAGATCACCCGTATTTTTCAAGACTAATTAAAACAGTTGTTACCAAATATTGTATCAAAATATGTCTCCAGTATTGCATTACTATTAATTCTGTGTTAATTCAAACCTCATCATATTCAGGAAATTACATGAATTTGTTTGCTGTTTTCCAGACCCACATGATCAGTATTTTGTATAAAGTACTGAAGATGATGATGATGTAATTGCCTTGTTTTAATCTGGACTTTTGTCATCTATAGTTTCACTTCAGTATCACCAAAAATGAATGCAGTGCGTGGTATATTATCGCAGCGATTTATTGGTCACTTTTCTTGGTCATTTAATTACATCTCAGCCTTGAACCTTGACTTGATTACCACTGAGGGCCTGTGCCTGAACGCTTGTGAAAAATTAACTCTCCTGAGGTGGTTGTAGGTAGTGTTGCACTTTGTGACCTATTAGTAATTAGAGACTGATGAGGTGCTTCTAATGACCTGAATCCTCTGCAGATCGCCCGGGCCTGTTAAACATCAAGCCCATCGAGGACCTGCAGGAGACCGTCCTGCACTCCCTGGAGCTGCAGCTGAAGATGAGCCACCCCGACTCGCTCCAGCTCTTTGCCAAGGTGCTGCAGAAGATGACTGACCTGAGGCAGCTGGTGTCCGACCACGTCCACCTCATGCAGCTGCTCAAAAAGACAGAGGCCGACCTGTGCCTGCACCCTCTTCTACAGGAGATCATGAGGGACTTGTACTAGAGGAGATGCCAAATCAGTCTTGTCTGTGCCTTCATTTAGTTATCTCAGTGGATTAGGGACGGCGTGCCGCCCGTTCGTTAGTCCAACGCGAAGATAATGAGCCAGGACCGTGTCTGGCGTACGTGACTGTACTGAACTTTTGTGTTTTGTGTAATGCCTTAATTCCTTTTGTCATAAAGCCAAAATAAATGTGCCATAATTGTGGTTTGGCACCAGTCCCGACTGCCAGGCCCGTTCAAAACCAGTACATGCCAATTGAGCTGATTTTATATTCAACCACCCTTCCCTGCTGAACTGCTCGCGAAATCTCAATATGTCGTTTGTAGTATTAGGTCACCAGCTGTTATGAACTGGCACAGGGTGTCATAGCCTGGCGTTGCACCACGTTAATAAACAGAGACATTTATATAAGCTTTATGACATACCGTTTTCTGTGAAGTGTTACTGGAGGGTTTTGGCATGTAGGATCCCCTGACGATGGGAAGAAACAAATTCACTGTGAATACTTTTTTTTTTTAAAGCACGCATGATTTCTACACACATGATTCTGGAGATGTGGACGCATGACAAGTTTATCAATTTAAAAAAAAACATTTGCAGCTTTCAGAGAGATGATCTCATTTTCATCTGTTCACTTTTTTTTTTTGTAAAAAGCAAAAAAAAGGAATAATGTCAAATAATTTATTTTGTCTGTGGTGATTTTGTATTTCGTCAACTTTGATGCATTGCTCGCTAGTGCTTTCCCAAGGTTTTGCTCGATTTGTATATGGAGAAATATCTGGCATGTATTTCACCACCCCAAAATACTTTGTTTTTATATCTTTGAATGAATGTAGATATGCAGAGGCTGATTTAAGATTTTTGTCATATGGGTTATGCATTTTATAAAGCTTTATTGTGTCTAATGGAAATTGTCTTAATATGAAAGATGTAAATAAATGTTTTCTGGACATTCATCTGCATTTCCTCCTGGACTGTTTCCAGCGCACGGGCTGGGATTTTCTTGCCGAGTCCCCACTGCCCTGTCAAGGTGCGGCAGGAGTAAACTTCCTCCTCTGATTTGTGCGATCCAGTTACATGCCATGCTACTTTATGGCCGTTACGTCACCCTTTTACTGCGTGTTTCAACAAACACGCCCCGTCGTGATTGCAAAACTCGAACTCTGCTGAACTGGTACAGAGGATGATTAACTACCAGATGAAAGTAGCTTTTTTTTTTTTTTCAAAGGGAACTGACTGATTCCATTATTTAACCAGGCTTGTTCATTCAACAACAGTCATGTTTTAATTCGTTCTGAATGACAGAATCTCACTACTTAGTCAGTTCACTGAAAATAGATTGGGGAGGGGGGATTCGCCATTTTCAAATTCAAAGCTCGAGGTGAATCGCCACCGCACTGTTTGAAAATATCACATCTCGTGGAGCTTTCCCAGCTCATTTTGCTGAGAAAAGGGATGGATTCGGGATCGTCTGACGTCCAGGGCCTGAGTGGCCCTCAGAGCCACGTTGAAGAGTTGGCAGGTGGGTAATCTGGACCGTGGCCTGGTGCCTGTTTTCATGATGACAATGATGATGATGATGATGATTAAATGTGTTTTTGTGTCATGTCAGCATATCCTTACTTTGTTACCACCAGGTCTCTGGTGACCGTGTCCTGCCAAGACTCTTCTGCTGGATCTGCCAAATAATAGCAAAAAATACATTTTCCTGCTTTAAGACCCATTTACGGACCGGGGCCAAAGATAGCATTTGGTGGAGGAAACTGTATTTTTGTATGTTTTGCGGCCTGCCGAAGGCAGCAGCTTGTGCCTGTCCTCATTGTTTGAAGACTGCGCAGGAATTTTGGGTCCTGCACGAGGTTCGATCCTGAAAAGAGGCACCTGCTCTGGGGAGTTTAAAAAATGTTCCATCTCTGTTGTTTCACAATTGCTTTTGCTCCCCGTTCTTGTTGTTCTGTACCCTAAAATGTTTTCAAGTAAAATATTTGGGAGAATTCGATACCATTAATCAACTTGGAAAATGTAAATATCATCAGCAGATATTTTCAAGATTGCTGACTTTGTGTTGGAAAGTACCGGTGTGATGATTTCTGCCCTGTCCAACACAAGCACACAGTCAAAAGTCATTGGGATTTGCCTTGATGGTGAAAGTTATGAAGAAAATGTGGCACGTAGGTGGATCGCAACGGCACAGTTGGTTTGCCGAACACGCAACTGTGTGAACAATAGAGCAGGCCACGCAATCTTATGAAACTTGCCGATGAATTGCCACTCAAGGCTGAGATTAGGGTTCATTTGACATTCATCGCTGTAAATTCAGACATGCTGCAAAACGATAAAACAAATAAAAACTGAATATTGCTTTTAGCATTAAAATGAGAGAAATCTGAAAAATAATAAAATCTCCAAAGTAAAACATTTCAAACACATTTAAGCTTATCTTAATAAATAATAA
Source organism: Denticeps clupeoides (assembly GCF_900700375.1). Taxonomy (NCBI): domain Eukaryota; kingdom Metazoa; phylum Chordata; class Actinopteri; order Clupeiformes; family Denticipitidae; genus Denticeps; species Denticeps clupeoides. The sequence goes on from NC_041718.1 coordinate 15,901,728, forward strand.
CAATAATATCAGCAACAGAAATAAAAATAATAATAATATTTTTTATTTATTATTTTTGTTAGGGAAATTTTGTTAGGGCATTCTTTCTGATGGAAGAAGAGAGAGAGAGAAAAAAAACAATTTATCAGAAGGAGTGGCACGCAGAGTTTCTTTACAAAAGAGAAGACAGGTTTTCTGAGAAGCTGTTGAGTAAAACATCAGCTTAACTATGCGTGTTGTGCAAGCCCGTCTAGCTATCCACCCACTTGGGATTCTACCAAGTAAAATGGCTTTGAATTGCCCCGATATCCAATCGTGCACTTTAAAGATGCTGTATGCATGAGACGATTTTTGCATTATGTAAATCAGGGATTCGGATTGAACCGGAAAAAAAAAACGTAACCACCTGCAGGCATCTGGGCCGTGGCATGGGTTACTTTTACTCTTTACTTGTTGTTGTTGTTGTTGTTTTTTTACTTAACTAATTACATATCACTGCTAAAGAAGAGCTAATAATAAACAACAAAGATAACATTTCAAGTGATCAAACTAGACCAGCCTCAGAAATGGCCATTCATTAATGCTTAATTAACATTGTAATGCTTACTGTAATACTAAATAATAAATTTAGCATAACTTCCAAAATGTCATTTAGAGTTGCATCATAGAGCTTTTAATACTATGTATGTTTGTTTGTTTTTTCAGATTTGTACACAGTTAAACACAGAAGGTTAATTCTTTGAAGGTCATTTTTTGTTCTTTTAGTTAAAAATAATAAAACGCCCAGTTACGGTAGCTGCTGAACCTCGGAAAAGCTTTACAACAGCGCCACCTACTGGACACCCGTGAGAGTGCCGTGGGCAGCCTCGCATCCTGCGTGCAAGTGATTCACGGAAACCGCGTCCCAAGAAAACGCTAAAGGCCCCGCGCTATTCGGTAAATTTCGTATTAGACTCTCGACTTTTTTTTAATTTTTTTTTTTATCGCGTCGAATCGCGTCGCGTCGTTCTCCCGCAGGCGGGAACTGATTAAACCGGGTCGGTGCGCCGCGGCCCTCAGACCGGGTGACACACCGCGGAGCGCCGCCGTAGCGGTCCGGCCGGGCGAGTTTAATAACTCGGTTTCTTCGGTGGGTTTTTTTTGTATATAAAAATCGACTTTGTCTTGTAATAATACAAAAGGCTGCGTGTTTGTGCGGATTATAATTTTTTTTTAAAACCGCAGACTTGAACGTGGACATACGTTAGCATGTGAACTGAGTAATAATAATCATAATAATAATCATAATAATAATATGACCGAAGCTGTATTCCAAGCCCCTAAACGGCGCCCGAGAGTTTACGAGGCGTACGAGGCGCCTCTGCCGGCTCCCCGGGCGGGAGAGGACGGCTTCTCCGCGGAGCTGGTCCACGGCCACGTGGTGGTGAGGGACCCCGGCCACGTCCAGGCGCTGTACGGACAGGTGGGTGGAGAGGGCGCTCCGGGGACTGAGGTGCCTTGTCTCCTGGCGCGGTCTTCTGTTGTCTTGTGGTGGTAGTAGCCTAGCGGGTAACACGCTCTCCTGTGAACCAGAAGACCCAGGTTCAAACCCCACTTACTACCATTGTGTCCCTGAGCAAGACACTTAACCCTGAGTGTCTCCAGGGGGGACTGTCCCTGTCACTACTGATTGTAAGTCGCTCTGGATAAGGGCGTCTGATAAATGCTGTAAATGTAAATGTCTTGTGCCAGGGTTACTTTGGCAAAGGAGTCTTGTCCAGGAGCAGGCCGCGGTACAGCGTATCTGAAAGATGGGGAAGTACGTTTCCCCCCTTTTATTAACATTGATGTGAATACGTTGTGATCTTTCAGCAGCATGACTTTCATGACGTTGCCTTCTGTTCTTTGTAGATCTTGGTGACCTCTGCTTACCCATCATTTCTAGTTCAAGGTATGGTTTGGAAATATTTGTGTACACGATGGTCTGACCTGTAGCCCGAAAGGCTTTATGAATTAATTATTTTTTCTTCTTGTTCTAGGTATAAGGCGCTGGTAAAATTGGCCCAAGATTCTCTTCTGGCTCAGGGGCTGGAAGGGGAAGCCGCCTGTGCAACGCTGGAGAAGTTTACCCGACCAGTGGAACAACCTGTAAATGACCACAGGAAGGACCGATCCAATGGGCGTGATGAGAGCCCACAGGGACCTGAGAGAAGGGACGATTCAGGCTCGCCGGTAGATGCTTTTGGTGAAGAAGGCCATGACGATGGACCTCAATACCCTCCAGAGGCCAAGAGGTGTCGGCGGCAGGGAGATCCCCACCACGATCCCCTGGCCAAGTTGTACCCCGAGGAACCGGAGCGGGTGGATGGCGACAACTCATACGGCATCAAGTGTGTGAGGCACGATGACTGGATCGCGCACTGTGGCTGCAGGGTTGAGGAGAGGCAGCTGAAAGGCGTTCTTCACCCAGAGACTGACGCCAAGAGCCCTGACCAAACTGAATATGTCCTTGTGGAGGAAGAAGAGGAGCAGGAGACCGAGGAGTCCATGCAAGACCCTTCTTCTGGTGTAAAGACCACCTTGTGTTTTTGTGGAAATGTTTGTCTGTTAACTTATCTCGTAGAGGAAATAAATATTGTCAGTGTTCACTACTGAATTGATAACTTTGTATAGAATATACTTTCCTATGGGGCTGTCCATGACTAGCCCATGAATTGATACGGAAGAGAGGAAGCTGAAGGTTGGAATTGTAAAGTCAAATTTTGTTATATAAGATGTGATCGGTCCATTTACACACATAAAAAAAAAGTGATTCTGTATAAGGTGTGCTGTGGCACTTCTCTCCACAGGCTCGTGGAACATTAAAGCTGGTGTGCAGGGCCAACCCATTTAGGACCGTGGAATATCTACAGCTGAGCTTAGAGGAGGTGAGCATCCAAATTCGTCATTCTGCTCGAACGTGATTCATTTAGTCATCCCAGTTTGTGTTTGAACTCCGTAGTGGGAGGGAGGGTTCGGACATGCCAGTGTAAACAGCCGACAGTGGTGGGTTTTCGAGGGCCACCCCCACCATGGCTTTCCTCGCCACAATTTTCACCACCCACCCGTGAACATTATGACATTTATACTCCCCGCCATGATGAATGTCTGTTGTCTCCCCCAAACCACGGGCCCATGGGCATAATCATGTGACCACAGCTGACTTAATATGTATTTATTTATTTAAAAACCATTTTCCAGTATTGTGTACCTCTAGATGAAATATGCTGTCTTTCTTGGCCAGAGCAGCCGCTGCCTTTATGTGGGAGGTGTTGCTCAGTACGCGCTTTTAAATGAACCCTGTCCTTCTACGCCCCCCAGAACACATGGGTGCCTACGGGCCACGTCCCGGGTGGTTTCTTTATATAGGTCTTTTATTATAGCCTGGCGATATGAAGCGCTGAAACACACAAACTACAGATCCCATAGTGCAGTGCACTATGAGTATGCACGCCGTTTTGGTCACTGAAGCACGAAAAAAGATATTCGAGCTGCTTCACAACCCATTTGCCATCGACATTTACAGCATTTATCAGACGGCCTTATCCAGAGCGACTTGGAAAGTGCTCCTGTACAGGTTCAGCCACTGTATAAAGATCACGTTTGGCAAGGCAACTGAAGCACTGCATCATGGGATCTGTAGTTTGTGTGTTATAGTGCGTTTTATTGCCGGACCATAATAATTATCCATTAATAATGGACTATAATTATCCATCCTTTATCCATTATCCAGGCTTTCTTCTTGGTGTATGCATTGGGCTGTCTGTCAATATACTACAACAAGGTACTTTTAAATGTACTTATTTCTTCCATTATTTTTTAAAATTATTATTCTGTGAGATTTGATTGACTAATTTTTTTCCCCTCCCTTAATATTAATGTCTCAGGTGCCCCTGTCCATCGTTCAACTGTGGACCACGTTCAGCTCGGTGCAGCCTAATTTCAACGCCACCTATGCCGCGTACCACTATTTCCGCTCTAAAGGATGGGTGCCCAAGACAGGAGTGAAGTACGGCACAGATTTCAGTAAGAGTCGGCCTTGTGGACCTGGGCAATTGTGCCGCAAGTGTTTCCATCAGTGAAACCCGGTCATGCCGTAACATATACCTTGACCGTTTGGCGGCTTCGGTCCACGTGCGAGACTGAAAATCAGTGTTTGGTGTGATTTGGCACACACGTGTGTCTATCTAATGTTCATTTGAAATCAAGAACTCAAGTCTGGTCCTCAGCTTGGAGGTTGGAGGTCGGCCATGAGATCCGTGCCCCTGATTCTAGTGCCAACTTTGCCAACCTGCGGTCAATGAGAGATTTTCCTACAAGGCTTAAGTATCACTCGGAGTGATTGAGTGAATTATTCAGACGTGCTGAAGCATAGCTTTCCTCGCTCCTCTTACATGCCCGTCTGCCATCGCCACAACAGCTGACTCGTGGTCTTCGAGGCCTCTGCCCGTCCTCCTCCGTGCGACACGAGACGCACCTCTGTCATCCTGTATAGAGTTACTGTGCTTGTTCCGTTTCTGCCTCTGATCGCTTTTTCTTCTCTTCTGTAGTGCTGTATCGCAAAGGACCCCCTTTCTACCACGCCAGGTCAGTTTTTCTGATGAGAGCAGTGATAAGTGAATGGGACAAGGGGCCCACGGCACCTTCTGGAAGTGTCATCAGTATGAAAGGGTGACAAAACTGGAAACGAACCTAAACACGTTGACTTGGTGCAATTTGTAATGAAGTCCAGTTAAGAGCTCCTGCCACTCATTTGTTGGTTTCCAGACTTATTTTTTTTTTAGGGCTTGTATTCATACAGAACTGTGGCTCCTTTTTGAAACAACAGTGGAATAAGTTCATATGAAATGTTTAACAATTGTAAAGATTACGTTCTAGAGAAGAATGCATGTTTTACCTGCTTTTTGGCAGTCAAGAAATGGGGGTGAAGACCACAATTTTATTGAATTGTTTATTTCACTGCATGTGCAGCTACTCTGTGGTGGTGGAGCAAGTCAACGACTCATTCCAAGGAGCAACTCTTCGACCTTTCAGCTGGCGCTCCCTCGCTGCCCTTAGCAGGATCACTGGCAACGTCTCCAAGGTCGTACCCACGCTCCTGGTCTTTTTAGACGGTAAACCTGTGCGAGAAGGTCTGAAAGCTGTGACCGGTTTGGTTTTCTCAGGAGCTGATGGTGTGTTTTGTCATCACACCTTTGGACGTGACCGAGGAGCTGCTGTCCTCTCCAGACTGCATAAAGAGGTTCAGAGTGCAGGTACGTCCTGTTGTACCCCCATCTCTGCTCTGCTGCAGGGTCACGTTCAAATTGGATATAAAATCTTTCATTTTAGGAGATGATTGTGAGCAGATGGATATCATCGCGAGAACGGACCGAGCAGGATGATCTGTAGATGTCACAACAGCACACGGAATGCATATAAAATACTAGAATAAAATATACACGCAAATAACATGCCTGTGTCTCTATGGTTGTACTTTTTCTTTTTTATTAAAATGATATTTTGAGATCTGTGTGTTCATGAAATCATTTTGGTCTGTCCCCAGCCTCAATCGGGATTACTTTGCCACATCTCTTCTGCTCTGATCTTCATGCTTTTGGCACAGTGATCAATAATTGCTTTAAAGTGGGTATTGACTTAGTGGTCACATGACTTTAGGGCTCTGGGATTCCTCTTTGATTTTAATGTAGTTCCTTTGGGGAAAAAAAAAAAAAAAAAAGCTGCTAATGAGTTGAGCCAAAAGATTAACTTGAATCATATTTTTTTTATTACATAATATAAAGTTTATGTTACATGTCGTATCAGACCATGCGCTTTGACGCAGTTCACATGTCCACTGTCTTCAGTTCTCATGCAGCGCAAGGATGCTCAGTCGCTCTTCCCTTCGCCTTCCGTCACTTTCGGGGGGCTGTCCACTATGTAGAAGTGGCAGTGGGCGATCTCCTCGCACAGCGTGAGGTATTTGGACGCTCGCTTGATCCGCGGCAGTATGAAGCTCTGCGTGAACTCGTCCTTGCTGAGGGCCGGTTTGGCCTGGGTGGCGAGCACGCAGTTGATGTACATGAGGGTGTAGTTGTAGCAGTTGTGGTTTTCCTCGTTAAAACTGCAACAAAGGACGGCCAGAGCAACTTCAAACCTCCGCCCGTGAAATGTTGGTTAAAAGACCCGTGTTCTGACCTTTGCCACAATGGATCCCACGTCTGTTCTGTGGAGAACTTCTCCAGGTACTGGTCCCACTGGTCTATGAGGTTGTACATGTCCGGCTTAACCAGTGGGATGCTGATGCACCTCTCCCAGCCATGATGATCTCGACGCACGCCATCCTTTGTGTAGTTGTAGACGACACCTTGACAATCACAAAAAATTTAAAAATAAAATTTATATCAGGAATATGCGACTGTCATTTTAAAACGATACAGTAATATTGTGGTTATTTATTTGAACATTATCTGGCATTATATGTTAATATATGGAATATATGATGAATTAATAGGTTAAATAATTTAATATCTTACCATTGGTGTTTGTGATTCCAGTGTGAAGATCTGAGCCTCCATCAAAATCCCTGAGGATTTTTTTTTTTTTTTCATTTTAAATGTAATGTCATTTTAAGTTTAATAAATGCTATTTGTACTTTAAAAGGTCAGTGAAAGACTCACCTGAGACTACTTTCCTCTGCTGGAGCCACCAGGAAGGCGCATGGAGTTTTGTGTCCGTTGGAGAACGGGTTGGGGATACTCACCGGAGCCTCCTCCAGCCTCCTGCCACTAAAACTAACCCCGCACTCGGGGCATTGCTCCGGGACAAAGAAACAAAAGATGTCCTTGTCACAGTGGCTGAATTTCACCACGCTCCTCTCCATGGAGAGAGAAACGTGGACGCGCTGCCGTCTGACGTGTGCCCGCCGTGGCTGGGGGGAATAAATGGCACGGTGCTGCGCTCGCAGTCATTGGTTATTTCCCGACCTTCGGCCTATCGGGTTTCACAAAACCCAACACCCGTGGGCCGCCTGTGTCCGTTTGCTTGCTGCTGTCATTCTTTACTGGCGTGGAAATAAGAGAGAGAGCTGGCGTTTTGTTAAAAAAAATGCCTGGACCAGGTCCTGTTAAAATTAGAACATGGAATTAATAGGAATTCATTCTAAGAATGATTTATTCAGAGTTATGCGATCATTGAAATGCACCGTAATGCACTTTTTTAAATAGACTTTGTTAAGATGGTAAGATAAGATGCCACTTGCAACTGCAGGGTGTTCCGGTCACCACCCATCTATGTAATTAAACTGCGGTGACTGGAGGACTAGTTATGCATGAGCAGCCCTGCAGAGGCACCCAGGAAGGGTCCGGAAGCCAATTAAACTCAAACCCGGACACTTTATACTGACAGAGGAGAAAAGGCCAGCCTGTGATAAAAGAGGCTCTGAAGTGGCATCCTGAAGCCTTCTGGGAGGAAAACAAGAGGTGACCAGATGGCATGTAACCGCAGTGCTGTTCAGTGACAGTTTTTTTTTTAAACACATATAGGAAAGACAACTATGACTAGATGTTTTATTTATGTATTCATTTCATTGTTCAGAATTGAATAAAGTTGTTGCACGATTTGCATAACGATGCGGTTCCAGCTCATACGTTTGGATTGGCTGATATGTAAAAGCCATGCTGTAAAATCTCCAGGTAGACCCTGATGTAGTCTGAAGCCATCTTCACTTTGGGCAGGACGTATGATGATGTGAACTCATCCCGGCTGAAAGACTTTTTCCCATCTAGGGCACGCATGTGGTTTATAAAGCTTAAGGCAAATCCATAGCAGCAGGACCCAAACTCCTTCTCTTCATGAAACCTGTAAAACAGATTTTATGTCTGGTTTTTGAACGCGTGGAAGAGGTCAAAACCAAAATGCACAAAATATTTTAAACACAGTGTACCTATAGGATGTGCTTCGTTAGAGCTTTTGTGCATTTCAATTCTCCAACAACAGTAATTCTTTTTACTTTTAAATTACCTTTCCGGCACCCATGTGGAAAGTGAGGAAAATTCCTCCAGTTCCTTGTCCCACAAAGCCGTCCGGCGGTCTGTCCCTGGTTGGAGCAGCGGCACACAAACACACTGTTCCCATCCACACTGGTCTTTTCTAATCCCAGATATCGTGTAATTATGCACCAGCCCTGGACAGAAGATCCACATTTCACTAGTCTATATGCAGATATTGGGTTAGGATTATGAGATTATAAATTCGAGTGAAAGTGAAGTGATTGTGAAACACTGCAGCACACCGTGACACAGTGAAATGGGTCCTCTGCTTTTAACCATCACCCTTGGTGACAAGTGGGCACCCATGACAGGCGCCCGGGGAGCAGTGTGTGGGGACGGAACCTTGGTCAAGGGGTCGCTTCCTTAAGAGCTAGGCCAACCACTGCCCCAACCAATAATTAAGAAGTCAGGGTTTAATTTTAACTACAATGGTGCAATCTTTTATAATCTGACGTTTGGTATAGTCACCTCTGGAATTTGTTATTCCTACATGTAGTTCAGTGTCGTTCCATTCCCTACGGGGAAAAAAACAACAACACATGGAGAATCCTAATGCAAAACTGGATGCACATGCATATTTTTGAAGGGGAGGGGGGGAAAGCCCACCCGAGAAAATACGGCCCATGCACAGATCCCACGACGAAAGCGCAGGGCGCGGCGTGCGCGACAATAAAAGGAGAGGGGACGGCGACAGGCGCGCCGAGGAGCCCGAACCGTAACCTCTCCGAACAGACCGGACACACGTCCCCTTCTTCTGCGCCGCTCGGCGAGAAGGGAAAGCGATAGACGCTCCGCGCACAGTGGCTGTATTTGACGATCGCCCGGTCCATTCGAGCTTCTCTCCGGCGTCACCTGCAACAGGTGCGGAAGAGGCCGTGTTGCCAGATCAACGTTTTCACGTCGTAATGTTTTCATTGTTTTGCTCGTTTCTTCCTCGTCAAAATGAGTCGGGTTAAACATTATCATCCTGCAAGGTTGACTGGAAATGTGATAATATGTATAATAATATGATAATAATATGGAGATTCCTCGTGTACTTCTATGTACGAGGATGATAATATTAATTTTCATCAGACGTGTAATTAATTCAAATTAAGGTAACGGTGATTTAAATTAATTATGCTAATAATACCATATAATATGAAAAACATAATAATGCAGAAAAGTACGGAGATTGAGTGTAGATCTGGCAGCATATTATGTCGATGTCCCGGTCTCTGTCTGAGGCTTTTTCCATCGATGCTGTGTAAGATATATCAATTTAAAGTAGGTATGATATCAGCAGTTGTTTAAAAAAAAAATGCATTTGAACAAAGTTATTTAATCGGGACTAAAGCAGGCGGAACCCTTGGGCGCAGCGCCGGAGTGTGACCGGGGACGGATTTTCCCGCTGCACGCCGAACAGGAGACCGGAATACAAACACGACCGTGGCGGTGGAATGAACATGTCCACAAAACAAGTCACCTGCAGGTAGAGGAGCAAACGATCGGACGGCCGCTCTGTCGCGCAGAAACGACGCGCGAACAAACCCGGCCGCGGTTTCACGCCCGGTCCGTGTCGGGAGAAGCCGGCGGAACGAGTCCGGCGGAGCGCTCCGCGGCTAACGCTAGCCGCGGAACGCGGGATTACGGTCGGGTTTCGGCCGCGGGCGTGTTTACGCGACGCGACGCACGATTACGCGGCCGAAATCTCACGGACGGCGGCCGTCCGTCGCTTTTTTTTTGTTTTTAGCCTGTGCAGTAATTGTGCAATGCGATTTTTTCCCCCTTTTTATTCAGGTACTTCATCCATGGCGTGTGTCGAGAGGGAAACAGGTGCATGTTCTCCCACAACCTCGCAACGAGCAAACCGTCCACGATCTGCAAATTCTTCCAGAGGGGGATGTGTGCCTACGGGGACCGCTGCAGGCAGGCTTTAACCCTTTAACTTTTCCTAATGTTTCTGCACAGATTCTGTGCACTCTGATTCAATGAAAACTGTTGATCGGGGTTCGCACGACAGATAATGTCGAGGGGATAAGTACCATTTCAACAAATAAATCGCTTTCATTTCATATAATATTTTTTTAGATTTTGTATTAGATGTTTGGCAGCCCAGAGTAGATGTACTTGGTACTAATTCTTATCGACGTCCGCAGATATGACCACATCAAGCCTTCGGCTGGTCGAGGTGGCGGAGGCGGCGCGGCGGGACTGAGTAGCTCTGGCACGCCCGGCCGCGACCCGCCGAGCAGAGGCAGCGCTCCGGTCGTCCCCGTCTCAGCGCCCGTGCCCACGCCGAACACGAGCAGACAAGGCAAAAAGCCACTACTGCTGAAAGACCGAGGTGAGCAAGTTGAAGGAATCTTGTAGTGCGTAAATCCACGTTAGTCAGCGGCCCGCTTTTGACTCTGCCTGTGCCCGTCTGTGTTGAAGCTCTAGCTTGCGACAGAGCTGCAGAGAGCGCAGCGGGGCCGGAGCCCAACTGCTGGGACTACAGGGACCCCGGGCCGCAGGTCAAGCCCCACACCTACCTGGAGGCCATCAGGAGCGGCCTGGAGAACAGCTCCACCGTCTGCTCGTACCCGGAAATACCACAGACCCAACTGTGCCCTTATGCGGCGGCTGGCCAGTGCCTTTTTGGCCCCAGTTGCCCGTATCTCCATGGAGACATGTGCGAGATTTGCAGACTGCAGGTTCTGCATCCACATGACCCCGAGCAGAGACAAGCACACGAGAAGGTGAACTGAAGTCGTGTTTTTCACCTGACAGACCAAGAAATTGTGACTGGTGCTTGAAAAATTACTACTTTTGCACAAATTCATGTCTCAGTTTTCCCAGTTTTCCATCTTTGGTCGTGCCCAGTTGGCTGCTAATGGAATTTCCGGGGAGATGGTTGAGTTGTTGTAAATTTGAGGTGTCTTTTGTGCCCGCAGATGTGCTTGATGGCCTTTGAGGTGGACATGGAGAAGGCCTTTGCCGCCCAGCACAGCCAGGATAAGGTGTGCAGCATCTGCATGGAGGTGGTGTACGAGAAGGCCGTCCGCTCGGAGCGCCGCTTTGGTATCCTGTCCAGCTGCTGCCACACCTACTGTCTGAGCTGCATACGCCAGTGGCGCTGCGCCAAGCAGTTCGAAAACAAAATCATCAAGTGAGAACCGAGCTGCTCGTTTGTTTTGCCTTTGGACTGATATGGTTGATGAAAATTTTAACATTAATACGAGGTTTCCCCAGCATATGGTCCTGAAGTGGCTAGAAATGGTATATAATCGTAGAATAGGTATAAAGAGTGTTTAGGTCATTCTGCTTCGGCCACAGAATTTCCCACCCATAAAGTGAAGTGATTGTCATTGTGATACACAGCAGCACAGCACATGGTGTGCACACAGTGAAATGTGTCTTCTGCATTTAACCCATCACCCTTAGTGAGCAGTGTGTGGGGATGGTCCCTTGCTCAGTGGCACCTCGGCAGATTGGGATTCGAACCGGCAGCCTTCTGGTTACGGGGCCACTTCCTTAACCGCTAGGCCACCACTGCCCCAAAAGCATGATCTCCACCAACCATTATGGCTTCCCATCGTGTGAACCATTGTAGTTACTTGGTGATTGGATTTAAAAAAATGAGCACTCCGTAACGCGAGCCTCTGAAGAACCAGCGGGTTCTTGTTTCTGCCAGATATTGTGGTTGGTGAATGGTATTGATGACATTTCTAAGGGTGGTAGTAGCCTAGTAGGTAACACACTCGCCTATGAACCAGAAGACCCAGGTTCAAATTATTATTGTGTCCCTGAGCAAGACACTTAACCCTAAAACTGCTCCAGGGGGGACTGTCCCTGTAACTACTGATTGTAAGTCGATAAATGTCTGATAAATGCCATAAATGTAAATTTCTGGGGACTTTAAGACTGATAAATAAGCAAATATGTCATGACCTTTAACACCATGAAGGGTCTTGCAAATCTACCAGTGCAGCTAAAAAGTACTATAATGAAACTATCATTTGTTTTTGTAATGGCTTCACTTGTGACTACATAGCCGGCTGATGGTAGTTTTAAATATTATAGCAAGATTAAAGCCTTTCTTAATTAGAAAAAGTATTTAGATATAGTCTGAGCCCTTTCTTGTTTGCTGTGGTGATGGACAGGTTGACAGGTGAGATTAGACTGGAGTCCCCATGGACTATGATGTTTGTTGATGATGAGTGAGCTGCAGTGTGTGGTGCAGGTGGAAGAGACCCTGAGGAATGAAGGTCCGCGGTTTATGGATGTGACGAGACGACGGCCAGGTGATTACGTTTACGGGCAGTGGTGGCCTAGCGGTTAAGGAAGCGGCCCCGTAATCTGTAGGTTGCCAGTTTGAATCCCAATCCTCCAAGGAATCGGCCCCACACACTGCTCCCCGGGCACCTGTCATGGCTGCCCACTGCTCACCAAGGGTGATGGTTAAAATCAGAGGACACATTTCACAATGACAATGACAATCACTTCACTTTCATGGCATTTGGCAGATGCTCTTATCCAGAGCGACTTATATACGTGCTTTAAAATGTCCATCACGGAAATCCCTCATTTCACTTAAAAACTTGGAGCCAACTCCAGTGCTTGGTGTGAAAGAGAAAGATACAGAGGACTGGGAGAACTGGAGACCACTGTGGCGACCCCCAGCAAGCCAAAAGTAAAAACAGATATAGCTTTATCCCAGGGCAGGGGTCACCAACCCTGGTCCTAGGTGGCAACTGTCCTGAAAAGCTTAGATCTTTCTATGTTCCACACACGTGTTCAACTCCAGAACTGGGTGATAACAGGTACAGAGGTTGAATCAGGAGTGCAAAATGAAGATGAGCACAAAAATGTGCTTGTGCCCCCTGACCATTTATTCTATGTGGTACTGAACCCATAATTGTAAAGTCTGTTTGATTTAAGTGTTTTCTGCTTTTATAAGGAAACATATCAACAGCAGATAGTCACACATAAAGTAGCACTGGAAAAGGGCCCTACTTTACAACGAGCAGAGGGCAATGGTGACTCAAGCTGCAGTTCCATTTAAACCTAATGGCATTTTCTGGCATAGGACATGATAAGTTGGATTTGGCTGCTGCCCTCAGTCATTGTTGTTCTGCATCATGCTGTCATGTAATGAGGCAACACTATGGACTTCTTCTGTGTGTTTGTGCTCCCAGGTCCTGTCCCGAGTGTCGAGTCGTGTCAGAATTTGTAATCCCCAGCATGTACTGGGTAGAAGATCAGGAGGAAAAGAACCGCCTTATCGAGGAATTCAAGTCTGGAGTCAGGTGACCCACGTTTACATGCAAACCTCCATGTTGTAATTAATTACCCACATCCCGGTTAAAGACATCAAGCGATCATTTATAGTCTGTTGCATTTGCATCGGTCAGCGCAGCGCCTGAGTGATTTAATTGCAACCCTTAATCTGTAGCGCTGGCCGCCTTATCTTGTGCCCTTTGGTCAGCTGCGGGCCAGTGATGGCGTGAGAGGGACTGGAGGGGTTGAGCTGGGCTTCCCAGCAGGGCTCCCCAGAAATAGAAACCCGAAGGTCAGCAGCCAGGCTCCTCATCCCCGCATCTTCCAGCCTTTGAAGCCCCCTTTGATTCGCGTGACATGCTAGAATCATGTGAGGCGGCCCATCTGGCGTATGTTTGTCTCCTTCTCATTGGAGCATTTTTATTGCATTGCTGTGTGAATCCCCAGTTTCAGCCTGTCCACCTTTTTGTATTTACTATTTCTTGACGTGCTGTGTTTTTATTTCAAAGCCTGTAAAGCTCTGGCAGGTGATAAAACCTTTTACTTTATCATGCTTTTTGGCTGCATTTTCATCAGCGCTGACCGTTGAGGCAGAAGAACAAATTGAGGAACGCTCTACCAGTCAGGCCGTAAGAACACGTAGCTCACCTTGCAGCGAGGCGTCAACGCATAAATTATGTCACAGTTCCTAGATGGCCCTGTCGTCATCAGTTAATAATCTAATCGTCTAAGAGTTATCATTCTGCGTGAAGACATTTCTTCCACAAAATGTTCACGATTAATGTGCGTACGGTGCCTATTCTGCTCTAGAAAGTCACCTTACATCAATGTTGTGAAAACTGGCTGCTGTGCAAAATTATATACTTTAAGAGGAATTTATTGGACAGAACCAAGTGCTGTGTCGCTGACTCAGTTGTTTCTTTCCAAAAAGACATTTTAAATCAACCCTTGCTTGATTTAAAGCACAATCTTTTTAGCATATAAACCCAGTGTCGTTATTATTCTTTTGCAGTAAGAAGCCATGTAAGTACTTTGACCAGGGCAGAGGCACGTGTCCATTTGGTGCAAAGTGTTTTTACATGCACGCCTACCCCGATGGCACACGGGCGGAACCGGACAAACCTCGCAAGCAGCTCGGCTCCGAGGGGAACGTACGGGTAAGGGCAGCCAACACCGCACGTTTCTATCGCCTTGCTTGATATATACGAAAATGTGAGTGCATGTAGGGACTTCTACTGCATTTCACACAAGAGGGCGCTGACAGCGCAGCACATAATAAGGACAAGAATCCACCGATCGCTGTAAGATTACAGAACCCAAACGCAGTGCTGTGATCTTTATCTGATAGACCCGGAACGTGCAGTTCATGCGAGGGAACTCTCCTGCATCACAGAAGAGAAGCCGTTTCGCATTGACGAACTGTCTAGAAATGAGCTCGTATTAACCTGTATTAATTGCGATTCCCTTGGACTCTTTATAACCACTGAGTGGATGTTTTGAACAGAACGTTATAATAATTGTGATAACATAATGCTTCACAAACCTTGAAGCAGCACTTATGCGAGAACACTGCTGCCTCCCTCAACACCCTGCACGAGGTCAGAAGTTGACTGATGTGCGAAACCTGCTAGTCCAGCTGGGCCACCTTTTAAAGAAGGTTACCCCCGCTACCGGTCTGGAATTTGGACAAGACGCTCTATCCCACATCAGCCGTTTCATTTGCTGGCGGCATTTTAAATGACAACACACAACGCGACGTCTGATCCCCGTGCTTCATGTTGCAGTTCCTCAACTCCGTACGGCTGTGGGACTTCATCGAAGAGCGCGAGCAGCGTGGCGCCCATCACTATGATGACGAGGTCAGTGAACTGGGGGACCTGTTCATGCAGCTGTCCGGCGCCGGCAGCGAGAGCGCCGCCCCTCCGCCCCACTGATGGGGCCCCCGCCCCCACTTCAAGAGTTTCCTCCTCCACTGGCTGCCCCACTGTCCCCGTTTAGAACCCTGCAATACATATGTACTCAATGGAAAACATCCACTTGTCAATCTCTTTGTTTTTTTTGTTTTTTTTCCAACCTACTTGGCACATTTTTGTGAAAAGATGAAATCGAGTCTCTGTACATATTCAGTGAAAGCTGCTACTATATTTTTAGAGGACTTAGTTTATTACTGTCAGAGAGGTGTGACTTTCTGTGAGACCCGTGTTCTGCATTGCATCCAATGTTAGCATGACGACACTCATGCGCAGGATTGAAACTGTCAAGGGGGAGGAAAAAATATGATGTGTATGTATTACCTATATATTCCTGTTTGCCCTTTAGACTGGTTCACATACAATGTGTATTATGGCTGAAAAAAAAAAAAAAAAAACTGTAACTGGTCTGTGTTTTCATGCACATGGCATTTTATGTGAAAGAACTCGCTCCCTGTACCTCTTTTGACCTTAATAGAAAACTGTGGGTCAGTTTTGGCCGGCTCTGTTCAGTCTTAGATTTAAAAAAAAAAAAAAAAAAAAAACAGCTTTACAGTGACCTCTGGATCTTTGAGGTTTAAGGTCACGTGATTGTCGGTGAAACATGGAAACACGTTATTTGCCAAATTGCTGTTGACCATGCAGACCGTCAGATGAACGTTCTGCTGAAGAATGCTCTGGGTGGGGGTGGGGTTTAGAAATACTGCAAAGCCAAAGCTAATGTCTTGACTTACTTATTCGGTTTAGGCAGCATCACGTATTTCTCCCTTTGCATCATGGGTACTGTGTAGCGCTTCAGTATACAGCTGATGAGCCACCGATGGAAGTCAGCACATTCTTCAAGTGCAGAGACCTGTTCTGAGAATTTAGTTTTTTGGTTATGAAACCCTAATCAGCACTTTGAATTTTGAACTCTGTACTAGCGGTGTTGAAATTCATTTCAGAGTTTCCCATATTACATATAATGCTTGAATACATTTATTATTACAGTACGTGATGTTTCTATGTAAACTATATATGTATGTTGAAAAGGGGAGGGGTTGAGTGGCACTGAGGAGACTGTAATAGACTAGCAGTGAGTGTGGTAGTGAGTGTAGTTATACCTGTGGTTGCAGTGGTAATTATTCAAGAGGGCTGCGGCCTCAGCCCACATCCCCAGAAAGTCTGCATTATTTTTAATTTTTATTTAGTTTTCATAAAAAATAAAAGTTGATTGACAAAGTGCCCCCCCCCAGGGCCCCAATTACACATGAAGTATGGGAGTTGTTTTATGATGCATGGTTGCAATGGATTCCCAATACTAAAATACGTGTAATTACATTATGAGAAGCAAAAGTGCTTTGATGCCTTCTGTGTAATTTAATGGTTTTAATGCACTCTCAAGAATGGAAATTGTGGGAAATTCTTGTATAATGTGCAAGTATAAAAAACATGTTCAGAGAAGGAATTATGTATTTAATTTAATTTTATTAAAATACAGTGGATAAACAGTCTTTGAAGTTTACAGGTTTATCCCGAGTGACAAGCAATAAAAGACCAAAAATATACAAAGTCCCTACTCGTTTCTGTAACAGGGTCATGTTCTGAAGCTCTCTTTCCTGTAAGAGTACAGCCTTCACCACAGCAAGATCAGTTGCCACAAAAAAAAAAAAAAACTTGGTTAAACATAAATTGGATCTGTACATCTACCAATTCTCAGCAATCACTCAATTTGTGTAACTGGCTCAGAGAACCCAAGCACATTTTTTGCTACATTTTTTGCTCTCAAGTCATCGTCTTGAGCTACCAAGAGAAGACTGCATCAACAGGGAAGAAGAAGAGGAAAAAAAAGTCTGTGATATATCCTGCTGCAATCATTCGTGCTTAAAATAAACTGTGTTAATACTAGATTAGTATGAAGTTTTACTAAACAAAATGGTAACATCCTTCTACAGAACAATGCTCTTTATTAAAAGCAGGAAGCGTTCGTGTGACCAGAGATAATAGCCTCGTCACAACGGCTCTGCTGCATAGCACATTAATAATGCACCACGGTTTGGAGTTCATCGCAATACTAATTTCTGGGGAGGGTCTCCAAATTCGGAGGATACTTTGGCGTTCAGCTTTGGGGTTGGGGAGTCAAAATGGTGGCTTTTTAGAAGACAGGAAGCCGTGTTGAGGTCAAAGTGCAGGCGTTGATGTCTTCGGTGTGGGTAGCCCGGTGCAGAGATGGCTCAGACGCACTGCGATTGATTTTGGGGAGGGAGTGCTGCAGGAGCTCAATAGATGACAGAATCTGGGTGGACAGTAGAGAGCAAATAAATCACGGATCTATTACTCAAAAAAAAAAAAAAAAAAATTGAATTTTACCTGTGGAAATAGTGGCCTCTCATCTTTACACTTCTTGATGCAGTCGGCCACAAGCCGCTTCATGGCTTTAGGGCAGCTCTTATACAGTTTGCTGAGATCTGGAGATAAGTAACCCCGGCCTACCATGAAGATGATCTGGAACAAGCAGGTGGTTTAATGAATTTAACGAAATGCTGCAACATTTAACAAATGATTGTTGTTACTAAGAGAGGTCGTACATATTGTGTTAGCACCGGCCGTTCAGCAAATGCTGACTTTTTGTGAAACCTGTTGCATTCTCATGAGCACTTTATGAATGATGCTTCCGTGCAAGCACATTTGTGTCTCTCAGGAGTTTGAGCCGCCTGTATTTGGGTATCTAGGCCTATAGAGGCTGTCATTTATTCAGCATATTACAGCAGCAGATGAAAAATATGCTCAAATTTGGCTTCAGTGTTGTCATTTATTCTGAAAATTCAGCTATTTCTCCACACACAAGTAGTTCAAGCAAAAAGCCCCAACATGTGAGATTCCATAACCACCTGGTCTCTATTGCCAACCATGGAATAGGGCAGTTCCCCTGTCATCAGTTCATAGAGGACGATGCCATAGGAATACACATCTGACTGGAAGCTGTAGGGGTTGTTATCCTGCATCCGAATCACCTCAGGAGCCTGTGAAGGGAAAAAAAAAAAGGTTGAACAATTGTTTTTTAGAATTTGGAACAATTTAGAGAAAAAAAAAAACTCACCATCCACAGTATGGATCCGGTGGGCTGCTCTACCTGATGAGAACCACTCCACCTGGCTTTTACTGTAGCTAAACCAAAGTCCCCGATCTTCACAGTCAAACCTTCATGAAGAAAAATATCTGCACATGGACGTTAAAGAGACCTTTCCTCGATGAGTGACCTCAAACCTGTTTTTGTGTGTTTATGCAGAATGTGGTATCTTTGATGTAAATAAAGGATACTGTTGGATTTCATATCCCGGTGAATGATATTCTTTGCGTGCAAATAACTTGATGGACATGAGAGAGAGAGAGAATTTATTATTATTATTTTTTTTTAGAAACAGTATATTCACTGTATGTTGTCAGTTGTTTTATGAGGTGACTACATATAAATATCCTAAAAATAAGTGCTCTATAACAAATGCAAAGTGGCCCTAAAGTCCCTTTAAGTGTGTCATTTCTTAAAAGGATCACATGCTGAAGAGGACAGATAGAACATTGTATACGTGTGTTTTTCCAGTACAATGAACCGAAGGCACAGTTCTGTTTATTACATTCTGGTGAATTAGTGAACAGACAGGCCATTTAGGAAAACAGATTATTTTATATTCCAACACAAACCGATCACCAAGGTTCAAATTCACCATCATGATAAACTTACTCCATGCCCTGAGCCGTCTGCCTGGCTATGTCGATAAGCTGGTACATCTGGAGGTTGGTCTCTTGCACATGCAGGTGCTTGTATAGGCTGCTTCCGTCACACCACTGCGTCACAATGGCCAGGTTGTCCTTAGTCATATATCCCATGAACAGCAGGATGTTGACATGTCGTGTTTTCCTACGGCCAAGAAGAGAAATGTGGCACATTAACATCTATGAACAGCATTTACTGAGCATGTTACAATATAAAAAAATGTAACCAGAGGAAATTAATGCCTCATGGTTTAAATACTGTATTTAAAGTGGCAGGTTGACACGGTCACTCCCACTTTGTCCACTATGAACTATAAAAGTGATGCATGTCCCTAACAGTAATGGGAATAAGTGTTACAATAACAAAAGGTACTGAGGGAAAAAAAAAAAATCAGTGAGGAGTAATCTAACCAATTACTGTTTCCATCATTAAAACGTGGTGAGTTACTGTAATTAAGATGTTTACATCAGCCACAGGAACAGCTAAAGCTTTTTACATTTCTTTGTTGAGGGGAGAGGCAAGACAACCTGGTATGCCAGGGTGCAGGAGAGACTCAGCAAAGGAGAGCACAAAAGCAGCGTTTTTACCGTGGATATACAGACCTGACTTGCCCTTTGTAATAATGTTCATTTTAAATGTAGATTATGCCCTTTATCCACGTCTCCTCTCATCATCTCATGAGTCATCAAAACTAGTGTCCAAGAAGGTGGAAGTTGATAGCAGCTCAAACCCAGGTGCACTAATGTGAGCTCCACTAATGAAGGAGAAGGCGCCACGCCCACCACAATTTAATATAATTTAACATTTTCAGTTACTTTCCCTGGTAAGTAGTTACTTTTATAGTGCTGTAACATTTTGAAAGTAACCAGTAACTATAACCTAATTCTAAATGTAATGTGGCCAACACTGATCCCCAAGCACACAACAGAAGTCTGCAGTCTGTAAATTTAACCAGTTAAACACCAGCATGGTTCTCACCGACCTCACCTGAGCACAGCCACCTCATTGCGAAAGGCTTTGAACTGCTCTGGTGTGGGATTGGTAACCTTTAAAATCTTCACTGCCACGTCACCTGAGGGGAAGGGAAGGGGGAAAAAAAAAATTGAAAATTGAAAGAGCAGCCAAGGACAAGTCACAGGAAAACGCATCCCTGTATGTTGTAAGACTGGTCAACTGACCGTGCCACTTCCCCTTGTAGACAGTCCCAAAGGATCCGGAACCTATTCGGGAATGGAGCTGCACCTCTGTGGACTCTATCTCCCAGTAGTAGCTGGAGTCTCTCTTGTCCCTTGGACGCTGTAAAGCACAGAAGGATTTCCAAAATCAGTCATAAAACTCAGCTCAGAAAACGATCTTTCGAATACTCAGATTGACACCACGACACTATGAAAAGGTGTAACAGAGCATGGAAAAGTTGTGAAAGTGTGGGTAGGGTAAAGAAGAAAACATTTATTTTGATGATTATAAATTATGTTTGACTTCAATGTCTCCCCATAGTCCATATTAAACCCAGTTTGGGTTTAATAAATGCCAGTTTGTATTGGGCTGGGAGATAGAACGCCTCATTACATCTCTGTAGGCATGACTGAACATTCACAGTGCAACTCACAATTCTGTTCTTCGGTTCTGTGCTTGAAGAGGCAGCTTTCTCCCTCTGCATGGGGGCCGGGGTTTTAGCCTGAGACCACCCAGTCGGACTGAGATTTAGGGGGCTCCCTGCAACCATGTTAGAGGAGAAAATGTCAACAGGAACGTCGGAACAACAGCAGAAATTGAGAAAAGGTCTAATCACAGAACGAAAAAAAAGACCATACCTGTTTCCTGACCTTTTAAAGCATCCTGCAAAAAGAGAGAAAACGTTAGAAATGTTCTAAATACAAATACATCACACATTTTGAATCATGAATGTGCCACAAGGGACCACTCCAGAAGAAATAAGAGACTGCAACTAAACACCTTTCTATTGCTATGGCAGCCATTCCCTGTCCTTCTTCAGCATGTTATCAATGAAAGGTCTGAGAACCACTGCTGTGGCCTTGACATCAACAGTAAAAGTCTGAGCATCATATGAGCATACGCTTCTAACATTGTTGTATTTTGCGATTTTAACAATTTCTGGTAATAAAAGTTGATTGTGACTATTGGATTTTGATTTAATTTTTTTTTTTATTTATGTCATGTGATCAGTAATATAAAGAACATGATATTTTACAAACCCACTGATTCAGACCTGTATTTATATTTCGTTAAAAAAAATGTATACACAAACAAAATGTTCTTTAAATTTAGCCAGTAAATTTAGCTACTGCATTGATAAAAATCAGACAGATAACCAGAAGTGAGCAACAATATATCTACAGAAGAACTGAGATTAAGGATTTGAGCGAGGCTGAGTGCTGCCACTCCTGACCTTCCCAGGGTCTTCTTGGTTGGCCTCATAAAATGGGTTGGAAAAACTGACAGGACCTACTCCTCTCTTCTGGCAAAACCGCTGACACCAAGAGGTAGCAGAGGTTTTCAGGCTATCTAGCTATAACCCATCAAACCAGGTCACAACAGCACAGAAGAAGGGCAAAAAAGGAGAGGAAATTTGGCAGAATTAAGGAAAAACAGAAAAGCACAAAGGGAAAAAAATAGCAGGAAAGCAACACTGCAAATGAGGCAGGTGAAGAAGCCAGGCCGGTTGTGGGAGACCCGGGGCCACTGTATTACCTCAATGGCCCTGCCGTCCACAGGAAGTGAGGTGCTGACCATGTGGACGTTGGGTGTGGACGTGGACCGCTGTCTCTGGGAGAGCGCGCCCGCAGAGGGGGGGCAGGGAGTGATGTAGTTGAAGGCATGGGGTGTCGAATGTCTGTGATGAGAGCTGCAGAGGCGAGGGGAGAGAATGATGTGAAGAGGAGGGGGGGAGAAAAAAAAAAAAAAAACAGAAACAAGAAGTCCTTTTTCCACACAGGAGTTTCTCACTGCGTTGTCAGCCCGCCTAAACCTAATAGAATACAATTACCACCCCTGAGAATCTGTGGGGCACACACTGGACGCTCAGCCCTTTGTCAGGGAGAAGGGTGCGGGGACTTCGGTTTAGCTACAGTAAAAGCCAGGTGGAGAAGCCCACTGGATCCATACTGTGGATGGTGAGAGTTTATGGACACTGCACTTCAAGTGTATAGCGTAAAGGCTCTCCGATGTCTCTCCATTTGGCTGTAGCTGTAATGAACCAAGTTTACGCGGGTATCTTTGACAGGATGCTTAGACAAGCTACAGTGCATTCTGCTGGACACGCTCACTGGCAAACGCTGCGTCTCAGCGGCGTAAGCAGCACTCTGCATCCTTGTGACTGACCGTCTGCTCTGCTGATGTTGTCATCTGCTGACCCGCTGCATGGAAAGCAACAAAAGAGGAAGTTGGGACAGCTGAGCACATGCTCTCCACTCCGGCTGACATTTAAGGGTTGAGCGTGTCTGTTCACGTGTCTTGTGCGGGGTTCAAGAAAATAACTTTTTTTTTTAAATGGCATCAGACAGTCTTCTCCACAGTGCCTTCCTTTCACTGTCACCCTGACGCCATACATTATGGTTTAATGACATAATTCTACATAATAACCTAATACAGGGACAGAGACCATATTTGAAGTCCGAATCAGGCCCAGCATCTCTCATGATGTCCCATAATGTCAGATAATCAGATTTCCAGTGAATTCTTGGTATTATTTGCAATATATATATATTTACCAAAACTGCAGCATCAGTTAATAAGAGAGCTTTATACTTTTCTTTGACATTTTGAATCCACGCAGTGAGAAATGAGAAGTTATCAAGAACCTCACCTTACAGGGTATCTAGACAGCGAGTCTCGCACCCGGCGAGCCGGGAATGAAGGAAGGGATGGACCACCTTCACCAGGGTTGGGGAACTGCCTGAAATAGTGAAAAAGAGACACAAACCTGACCCATTTGGGTTTTCCCTGTTTGTGGCTTATAATTCATGCATGTGGATCTGAAATGCTAATCTAACTGGATATTAATATGTGGCCTGAATATGGCACTTGTCTTGATGCGTTTTCCATATGGAATGAAAGCTAGTGGGAGATCATGTTAAAAATAAATAAATAAAATAGGTAAAAATAAAAGGTCTACGCTTCAATGGTTGAGTTCATTTTCATTGATAAGGATCTAAAAAAAAAAAAAAAGCACGTAGCCTTACAAAAGCTGGCGGATGTTGCTCCAGTCCACACACATGGTGGGAACCCTGGTGCTGCAATGTTCATGGAACTTGTATCCACATGTCTGGCACCGGAACCCATTTAAAAGAAACTTCTGGCATATATCACAGAAAGCCAGTTTCAAAAATGTCTTCCGAGCCTAGGGGAGAAAATAGAACATAGAAAAAAAGAATGTGTGAAATTCCACCTTGGGTGTGTCTCCTGCAAAGTGTGACCAGGAATCGGTAAGATCTGAAAAGCACTCACAAAGTTGTGCGTGGTCAGAGGAACATGATCTAGAACTTCCACCAGCAGCTCCTCGCCGATGAGTGAGGTAGAGTCGGTGTTCCAATCCACACGGGTCTTTTTGCTGCATCAAAACAACCCACAAATCTTTTCCACAAGAGTAATAACTGTGCAAATCGGCAGTCATATAGTTCATCATACTCTAGTTTTACAGCTGAAACCGGCCTTAACTGCATCTCAGATGAACATTAAATCTCACTCTTGGTCATGCTGAGCAATCCACTTAATGCAAATAGTTTTGTGTTTATTATTCTCTGCATGGCCCATTAGTATCAAGGAACTGGGGACCAGACACCAAACACTAGACTGAGCTTTGAGGGCTTAAAAGCAACATGCAGTGTTTACGGTGGCTCTGAAAGAATGATTTAAACAAATATATGCCTCTAAAATCACAGTGAATACGCATGGTGAAGGCTCACATGACTATCCCACTGGCCTATACACAAATCATCCATTACATTAAACTACAGATATTATCAGATCAGTTTATTGTCATTCAATCAGTGCAAATGCATTCTACCTGAATGTCATCTGGCAATGGGTGGCATATATTTGCCATTTGGTGCTTGAAGAAAAATGGACAACCATAATGATTCAAGACCTTGATCACAACAAAGTTGTGGTGCCTAGATGACTGGGCCATAGCATCTCTAAAATGGCAGCTTCTTTGAGGGGTGCAGCCACAGTACATACCAACGTCAGTGCCCTCTTTTAGCAGGGTAATACACCATAACACATTGCAAAAATGGTTTGGGGAACAGAGTTTGAGGTGACCGCCAGATCCCAGTCGAGCATCTGTGGGACATGCTGAAAAACTAGTATAATCCATGGAACCACCTTGCAAATAAAAGCATCTGCTGCTTGCAACCTCAAGCCAGATAACACAGCATACCTTCAACAGCCCAGTGGAGCCCATGCCTCAATGGGTCGGGGCAGTTTCGGTGGCAAAAGGGGCACTTACTCAATTTTATATGGTCATAATGTTATGGCAGATCACTGTATGTATGTATGTAAGCATGCACATATACCTTCTGTGTCCCTGATGCAGTCGGAAGACAGCGCAGCACTCTGGCTGAAGCCCTCTGACCTTCAGGGCTTTGATTAGGCAGTTGTGCAAGGTCATTCCAGGACGCACATTCACCTGTTGATTATTTAGGCGTTATTCTTCCAATTTCAAGTAATAATATATAAACGTATGACATTTACAGCATTTATCAGACGCCCTTATCAAGAACGTAGTTATAGGGACAGTCCCCCTGGAGCAACTTAGGGTTAAGTGTCCTGCTCAGGGACACAATGGTAGTAAGTGGGATTTGAACCTGGGTCTTCTGGTTCATAGGCGAGTGTGTTACCCACTAGGCTACAAATAAAAAACATTTAGGCTCCCCGAGTGAAATGGCCTACCACTGTCCGCTGTTTGTTAGGCAGATAAACACGGATGGTGCTGCTCGTTTTTGAGTCAGGGATCTTCCCATCGTCTGATGCACGTCGCTGGTAGGGGAAGCCCTTGATGATGGTTGGAGAAAGGCAGGTGTCCTCAAAAACTGAGTCCTTCAGCGAAAAGCCGTTGCTGAGCGTTTTAAAGGCTCCTTGAAGTTGCTCCATTGAGACAGGCAGCCGTTTTCAGTGATCTAGGATTGCGATGGGACAAGGTCAGTAAACAGCTTCTTCAATGCATCAATGGGATCCAGAGGGCTGGTATCAAATACTACCATTATTGTGGACATTTACATTAAACAATAATATAGCCTAAACATTTAATATCGCCTAATTCGCTATTCTTACACACACTAGGTAAGAATCTCTTAATAAACATGATAAACAATACCACCCATTATAGTCATTTTCTACATATTTTGTAATTAATAATAATAGATATTGATATACACAGGAAACAGACACAATAAATAATCTCAACTATAAATTAATCTTAAACCTCCTCCGTCCCTTGAAAGAAGGAGGGGTAACTGCACAGATGAAAAAGAAAAAACCCAAGAGCCTCAACTTTCAATAATATGATATGGATGGCAGATGAGCGATCATGTTATTAAATAATTTTTACATGCTCTGTGGTGTTGCACTAATTCACGGACATTACCAATGCTTTTAATTGAAAGGGACATGCTATTAATAATTTGCAATTAACTGCAACATGAATATTCATATCACGACAGGCAGTTAAAGGCACATGCAACAACTTTTCACAGTCCTGTGAGAAACATATTTTGCTGCCGAAATATTCCAGTGCTGGTTCATGGCACCAGGTGGCATTTCTGTTATTGCTCAGGTTCAGGTTATGCTCCGATCTGCTCTCAGCTAATTGTCTTCGGTCCTCAGCGACGTCCATTGGCTCCAACAGATGATTCTGTGCCACGGAACAGGACTGTGGCTACTGGTTGAGAGCCAGGCCACCTCTCCCACTGCTCACCAGACCACGGGCTCATAAGCGGTGGGACTGAACCTTCAGTGAACCCCGGCCTTGCTATTCACTCGGAGGAGAAGGAGGAGGAGGAGGAGAAATGTGGGCAAAGGGGCGCGGAGGGCCTTGCCAAGGCAGCATGGTACAGTGGATTTTGCAACTCTTCAAGTCTTGGGAAGACTAGACTTACACTGGATTCATGACTAAAACAAGTGAGCGGTAGGCCCGGGGAAACCATACCAGCGTGGTATTACTCTAGCAGCTGGAAATTAAAAAGTAAAACATACGAGTACATATCGAAATTGAATATTATTAACAGAATTCCATCAGTACACATCATATTATAGCCTGGATTGTGTCGTAAGTGTGCTGCCTACAACGTGCTGCTTTCAGTCCAAGAACAAACACCGCCTGAATGTCTTTCACACTCACCCAAACCAACCCTGCTTTTTAGCTAAACAAACACTGTGGCGATGAAAATGTCTTTCTTCAGGCAAAGGAGTCGACCTTCATTACTGGCCAGCGGCTGGCATTTTTCAGCGGAGGGGGTCGTACGGTAAATGGCAGCTTGTGTGAGTGTTGGAGCGGAATGGCACGGGGCCACAGGGCCATTCGCACGCAGCAGGGGGGGAAAAAAGGGCCTCGCAGAACACTTAAAGAGCCAATTAAATATTCATTTGCAGGCAGGCGCGCGGCCGGAAGAGATCCCGTACAGACCTCCGCCATACTTCACATCAGAGGCAGCGAAGAGGGCAAATGAGATGTTCTGCAGTGCTTTTTCATAATTGGAAATTCATTAGAAATACATTACTTATTCAGCTAACTCAAAAAAAATTACTCTGTAGCATAGCTCTGTAGCAACCAATCACCGCTGATAATAAGTAGGGGTTCATATTGGCAAGCATCTCATGATACAATTGTATCACAATATATTGTAGTATTGTTCACTGAAAATATAAAAAGAGAGCTGAAATACAAGAAGCTGTGATTGATCTGTCACTCTGCCTGAAACGCCAAGCATGTAGTCAAAGTACATAGCTGTACAGCACCACCTACAGGAATGGAGGTCGTAGTCGCATGCTGATTCATCTCTACTGACCTCACTAAAGAAAACGCTCAACACCACCACCTGGTGGACTAAATTTGTGATGTCCACATAAAATATCGAGATATATTGCTGTATCAGTATTTTCTAACACTCCTAATAAATAGTAATGCTAAACTGCCTCAGTCCTTCCACTGTTGGTGCAAAGCAATAAAGTTTTTGGGGTACATAAATCAATTTAATTAAATTCTCTTTTCCTCAAAAAACATGAGAACATGCAAAAATTTGCAACAATAAAGGCACTTAATGAGAATTAAGTTTCAGCAAATCTGATGAATAGTCCCAGCTAGGGGCATTAATGAGCCCGCATCCTGAAACTCAAAATATTAACATAACATAACAATACCGTTAACATATGTTACGATGAAGAAAAACTTGTTTTTTTTAAATGAAGAAGGGTTAGGGTCACTGCATTTTGAAACAGTAGAGAATAATGTTCTGTACATAACATAACTGCTGTGGTGGGATTTTTCTTTCAGTTCAACCAAATAAAAAGATGTGATTCTCACACGTTCAAGTATTCCACAAACTTCAATAAGGCAATACTACATACCAACATACCAATAAAGCATCACCAATGGAATTGGTCCCACCACTAGTAATACTTAATGATATTTAAGTTGGAACATTTCAACTAATCACAAGAAAGCCAAGAAAGCCCAGCAGCATCTTTACTTTTTGCGGAGGCTGAGGAAAGCCCATCTCCCACCACCCATCCTCACCACCTTCTATAGAAGGACTCACTGAGAGCATTCTGACCAGCTGCATCACTGTCTGGTTTGATAACTGCACCGTATCAGGCCGCAAGTCCCTACAGTGTAGTCTCTCTTCCCTCCATAACGAACATTTACCACACATGCTGCATCCAGAAAGCCACCAGCATTGTGAAGGACTCTACACACCCCTCACATGCACTCTTCACCCTCGTACCATCCGGAAAAAGGTCCCGAAGCAGTCGGGCCCTCACTGCCAGACTCTGCAACAGCTTCATCCCACAGGCCATCAGACACCTGAACACTCAGGGACTTTCCACTCTGGACTGTCACACACACACTCACACTACCTCTGTTATATTGAGTAATATTATCGGTTATTGCACAGTTGCATTTTGCACAGCAGTATTTGCACTATTTTACTTCGTACATTTAAAAACATATAATGTTTTTAATTATATGTTATGCTCGCACTGTCTGTGTTCCCTGTTTGCCAGTTTGTTTGTGTCGCACACGTGCACTTTATGTCAGTATGTAAATTTGTTTCATTGTTAAAGTGTTACATGCAGCACCAGGTTCCGGAGAAACGTTATTTTGTTTCACTAATTTCTGTCTAACATGTAAGTAGCTGAAATGACAATAAAGCTCAACTTCAGAACTAACTGATATAAATACACTGGAATTTTAATTCCAATACATTCTGAAACACTTGCAGTGCTAATCAACAATGAGAAAATTAAATCAGCAAAACATTTGTATTCATTTGCCCATAGCAGCACAGAGGTGATTAGCACCAGTTAAACACTGTATAGTCAAAATGCTATTTGAAAGTCATTGCACTTCTGTTCACAAAGACAAATAGGAATGACTATTTGTCAAAAATGTAGTGCTTACCTGGATTAAACACAATAGCAGTGGCTTGCAGCGTAAACGTCACTGCACATCTGCATTTGCACCAAGGCATCACTTTCCCAGCTCAGCTGCCTATAAATGTAGACAAACCGAACAGCAGCCACTGGGCCCTAAAACAGCCACGTGCAATCTAGTACAAATATCTAATCTGGTCATAATAAGATGACCGAGCATCAGTGAGCCAGGCCGTGCACTTGTTCTTTCGCAACGAGTTACGCGATACAGAAACATCTGTTTGACTCCAGATAGGTGACAGATGATCTTTGGCTGAAGGTCTGTTATAAATATCCACCGAACACCCAGTAAGTGAGCATTTTTAAGCAGGAACTTGCTCTACTGGTTGTTGCCATTACCATGAACCAAAAAAAAAAAAAAAAAAACATAAAAGTGTGGGTTGAGCAAGAAAAAAGCTCTTCTGAAACCTGCAGACAAGAGAACTGTTTCTGAAAAACAGATTAATCGTAATCTTTCATCTTAAATCTAAAATCTCCCTTTAAAGCGGATGGTCTGTTGAGACAAGTAAAATAAAATGCACTGGGATCACCAACTTTGTTCTAGACAACAAATAAAGCTCTTTGCAGGCCTTTTGCAGACACTTGTGTCCTTGTGGTCCCACTGTTGGGCACCATGGGCCGAAATGCATATAATACTATTGCTTACGGCAAGCTGGAAAGTTTCTTATTTAAGAAGATTGACGTGGTCCACAGCACAGAGAGCTTGACACCAGAACGGTCGGAGAACATTCCTGCAGGCCCGAAGCAACGGTTACCCGTCCACCACAGGTCCAGAGTGGGCGAGGCGGCATTTTACATCTCAGGCAAACAAGTCAGACCATGCAAATCATCCAGCGTGGTGCGCAGCGACCGTTTCGCCCTGCTCAAGTAACAAAAGAAATATTTAGACCAGCAGACAGGCTGGAATGAAAGAGCAACGCACGCCTGCGAGGTTCTGTTGTGTGGCTTTAGGCGGAGAACGGACAAGGAGAGTGTGTGTGTGTGTGTGTGTGTTGGGGGGGGGGGGGTGTTTAAGACTGACAAGCATTTTTGGAGGAACTTACAGTGTGTTGCAAACTGAAACAAGGGCGAAAAAAAAAGGGGAATAAACATGTCAGCGGCACATGGGCCAATAAATAACCTTGTGACCTGGCAACATTTACAGTAATAGTAACAGCTGCTTAGAGACAAGGCGTTTTATTTGAACAGATCGCCGTCACCAGACGCGGATTTCACTTTCAGGCTTCAGGTTGAGGTCGGGCCGTGCTCCTGCACCCACGTTCAACTTCCTACTCCTCCGGAAAAGATACAAGGATCAGCGTAGCCTTTCTTAAATCCCCTGTGCAATGCCTTTTCCTGCACGAAGATCTGCAATGTGGGACAGCGGCGCCCGAGAAGTAGATTATTTTAAAAAAAGAACAAAAATAGATAAATAAAACTGATTTGCACTGAATGTCCTTGCACACTCTGCTTCTGGAGCAAAAAAAAAAAAAAAAGTGTTTTGCTTTGGGGGGTTTTCTGGTCAACCATAAGATCTGATAGAATGGACCTCCAAGTTTCTGCACGCACCCACGTCCTTGATCGAGTAGTTCGCCCAAAACATCCCCCCTAAAAAAAAAAAAAAACCAAAAAACAAAAAAACACCCCTCCATATTTAGGATTCAGGTCTTGTTCTAGTTCAGAAACCCTTCGTGGATTAGCTCCACGGCAGCACTCGAGTCGTGCAGCAGGCACGTCTTTTCACCCAATGCGTTTCCAACCCACGTACGAAGACGAGCACGGCAACAGGTTTTATTAAATCCACAGGACACGTTTCGGGGAGAAAAGTAGACGGTGGTGGGAAAGTAAAGCCACTTACTACAACAGACACGAACACGAAGGCAAATTATACTACACACCGACTTCGTTTGGTTTAGTTACAAACTCATAAACACACTTTAAAAAATAAAGACGTGTGTTAAAGTAACAACGCCGCGTAGGAAACTTTTTAATTATTTTATTCATGTTTTCGACGGAACCGAAGTTTTTTTTTTTTTTTTTTTTTTTTTTTTAAAGAGTTTTCTGTGGAAAAACTCGGCCGGTGGGTCAGCGGGGGAACCGCCGCGCTAAACCGACCCGAACGTGACAAGATGGCGCGTTCCAACTAACCCGACCGACCGAGCGAGCGAGCGAGCGAGTAAGTGGCGCGGAGGTCGCCGGGGGGGGAGGCCCGCTACTCACCGGAGAAAGTTGCGGGGCCGCTGCTACTCCGCCATGGCCGTCGCCTGCTGAAGAAAGTGTCGGTCGGTGACGTCATCGCGCTCGCCGAACACGCGTGACCCACGGGCGGATTCGGCGGGACGTCCGTCCGCCCCCCCTCCACGCTCTCCGCCCGGTGCGGGGAAAGAGGACGGTGGGGGGGAACTTTCGTTCGTGTCACAAAATTGTCGCAAAATTGTCGTCGTTAACCGTAAACGTCTTTACTACGTCACAATAGCCTGAATTATTTAAATGTATCTGGTTGTTTCATCCCCACCCCCCACACCCCGTATTGTTAATGTGCATATCATAATATTGTACATTTCCCACTTGTGGGACTAGTAAAGGATCATTGTTATTGTAGCCAAGTAATTTCTTTATTAAGGTAATATTAGCTCTGGGCGGTGACACAATTTGCATTACTGGCAGGAATTTCTGGTAATGCAGCTGAGGTTCTGCAGATCCCAGATCAGGCACATCATTGTTTGCATCAAAAAATCTGTCTAGAAGCTACGTGCATCCATCCTTCTACATTTAGTTTGCAGGGAGCATATTGGTCAGGTCAGTGTTTCCTGGCACCTCCAACCAGCCAGTTTTCACTTATACTTGCAGTTAGACTGGTAATGATGCTCTGAGCCTCTTTTATGGTACGGCTGGACTAAAAAGAAATTCTGCGGGGTCGCTGTCGCTGCAGGAGTGGTGCTTGGTGCAGTCAAATGCAATTTTAGTGAAGCTGTAACCCGGCCTGAACTACGTTCAACCCGCTCGACGCCAGAGGTTGCAACCGGATCCCTCCAAACTCCAGCATAGATTGCCGTCATATATTTGGGGAACCACATGCATAGACGCAACAGAGAAAAACACAGAGCTTTAGCTTATCCTTCTGTGGATTTATTGCATCTCCGTCTTAAATGGAAGCAGACTGGACCCTTTAGTTCCCTGTAATCTTCTTTATTGGTCATGAGAAACCTGACATTTAACCTGAAGTTATGTTCATGAATAGGGCAGAGCACCCACAGGCGAATGCCCAGCTCTCAGATTATTTGGTTCAAAGGTACTGAGTACATGGCATGCCTACGGTTGGTGGATTTGCATAACAGGTTTACTATCGCCAGTACATAGGGAGGTTTGTACAGGTTTGCAGCACTGCCTCTCCGGGCCATGCATGTAAATGTATTATTAATTGCACGCAATGACGCTTAAATCAAGCAACAGAAGAGGTTCCAGGTCAGCCTTCTACACCTGCACTAACCACCAGTGTTTAAAAGCTGAGCCTGGATCTGGAACCTTGTTGAGTCAGCCATGAGACCGAGAACAGCCATTGGTCAAACGCTGCCACCTTGCGGCTGTAATGCGCACTGCGCCGCGGGTCGCCGTGGCTGACCAATTTACTAGAAATAACCCATATATTAATAAATAGTCCAGCTACGACCTACTTTTGGTTGCGCACACCGACACATTGGGGGGAAGTTGGTTCAATAAACATTTGAAGACTGATGAAACATTGTGAAATAAATCAGTTGCCATTGAGTCTATTAGTAACATCGATTAATTATTTTAAATGAAGAAGTGCCCTCACCTAAGGCAGCAGGATTAGGACCGTTGGCTCCAGAAATGACTGCTCCATTGCAGATGACCACGGTAAAGCGGTGAGTCGGTACTGACGTCCATCTACTTCCTTTCCATCTACAACACAAATTGTTATTTCAAATAAACCAAATTGGATCCAAATTCCTCTTCATTATCCATGTTGCTCTTGACTTCTGAATGCAATGCTGAGTATGCCCTGGCTCTATAACACAGAGGCAGTTTTCAGCCTGCCGACAAATGCCAAAAGCTCCCAGGGCAAATCCCAGGGAAGCGCTGTACTGGACTCACATGGCTGGGAGACCGGGGTGGGGTTGGTAAGGTCTGACTGTGGAGATTTAAGGTATTCCCACAATCTTGCATCTTATTTAACCCAAGATGGCCCAAAGCAAGAAAACCAAACTAATGTGATGCAGCGGCACGCCCCATCACTTGCATGTCTTTGTACGTGGAATTTTGCATAATTTGTATATAATGCTCTTTTACTATTAGATATTTTAGATTTCTTTATTTAGTTCTACTTATGTACTATGTTTTTCTGAATATCACAAAAATGCTGAAATTACAAAATGTATGTTTAATCTTTAAATTAAAGACAACCAGTACCAACCAGTAAAGACAGCTGATTTTGAATATATTTCTCACAAACACATGCAGGACAAAAGGAAGCATGTTATAAAATGCCATCTTAATCTTTATTTCATATAAATTATTCACACAATTTCAAAGTAATTGCCAGTGGGAAGAGATCAATGCAGAGCTATTCACAGCAGATATCAGGACATGGACTACCTTAAGAGCCGAGGACGACTTCACTCTGTAATGTATTGATCTGCTGAGGGAGGGTCAGATACTCTGCTTCATCAGTAAGATGACTCCACTGCAAAAGCTCAGAGTCACAGGAGGAGACCGACAGTCTCTCTCTCTCTCAGACACACAAAACACACACACACACACACACACACACACACACACACACAAAAGGTAGAAACCAACAAATAGAACTATTAATTTCCCTCCTGAATCAATCTCGATTGTTGAAATAGTACCATCAGTTACCATTTTTTACATGACCATTTTCATTAATGATGCAATCATAATAATACTAGGAGGAAGAAAAAAGAACTGATATCGTAACTATTGCAGTTTATATATTTTGTATTTAATGTAACATATGTATATATATCGTATGTATATGCTTCTGATTCATCTTCTCACACAACAATGGCCAGAGGGCGTCATGGCCGAGGAAGTGGGAGAGCGTGGCGAGCGCAGATGAAAACAGTCGCCATGCGAACGCACGGAGGCCGCGCACGACGTGATTTGACGGCTTCCGAAAGGTGGTGTCCGGAGGCCCGCTGCCATTGGCTCCCGGCCGCGGCGGGCCGTGCGCAGCGGTGGGCGGGGCCTGGGAGAGGGCCGGGGGAGGGGCCCGGCCGTCAGAGGGCCGTGTGCAAACCGCGTGTGGCGCAGCGGAGAGAAGGAGGAACCGAAAATAAACAGCGTCGAGTCACGTAGCCGAGGTGAGTGGGCACGAAAAGGGCGAAAAAACGCCGCGAAGTGCGGCGCGCGTCCGGCGCGTCCGTGTCCGCGGGGCTCTCCGCGCCGCTAAAAGGGGCGGAGTGTGGCGGTGGGACGTGTCGGAAAGGTAAACAAGTGAGACGTCGCCCCCCCCCCCGGTCCTGACGGCGCACTCCGGCCTACTGCGTCAGGCACCGCGCGGGAAAAGTCCGCTCGCCTTCCCCCACGAAACTCGCGTAGGCGCGGTGCCGGCGGCGCGGGGGGGTGGACAGGAAAAGTCGCGAAATGGCGTCGCGGGACTGTGCTTGTCGGGGGTCTCTCTCTGTCTCTCTCCCCCTCTCTCTGTGCCCGATGTTGGGGGTCCGAGGCCGCAGGCGTGGGTGGGCGGCGC
This sequence comes from Denticeps clupeoides, assembly GCF_900700375.1. NCBI lineage: Eukaryota > Metazoa > Chordata > Actinopteri > Clupeiformes > Denticipitidae > Denticeps > Denticeps clupeoides. The sequence goes on from NC_041718.1 coordinate 15,936,105, forward strand.
ACAAGCGTTCCAATGGCACCGCAGGAGCCCAGCGTGGGTCAGCAGGAACTGGTGAGTCGACGGGAGAAGAGGTGGTGGTGGTGCTGGTGGTGGTGCTGGAGGAGGAGGTGGAGGTGGAGGTGGAGACGGGCGCTCCACGCTGCGAGATGCACGCTGCGAACGTAAAACGTTACTACGTGCGTGGAGTGGAGGCGTAGTGGCGCCATGTGACCGCGTCGGGAGCGCTGTGCAGGGCCAAAATATTGCATTCAACGTTTACTGATATTTTGAAATATCAGATTGCAGAAGCAAAGATTGAAAATAATGTTTTAACTTTAATACTTACTCTAATTTTAATGCACAGCCCCCCAAAAAGCACAGGTAACTTGTTTTCTCAGAACAGTGACACTATAATGAGGGATTAGCAATGATATTATTGCAGTTCTGACATTAAAATCATAAAAAAAAACATATTGTGCAAAAGGGACAAGACCTCTGCTGTCCTTTTGCTCCCTTACGTGCAATTATTACTAACTAATGCAAAGTCAGTCACAATAAGGGGTTACAGCATTGGCCTGCATACTTAGCTATAAAAGATGGGAGCCTCCGGACCGATTGATCTGCTGAGAAAGAACAGTGACATCGGTGAGGTCTCCACATGGGTGAATATGCTGACATGTTCTAAATTATTGCTTATTGGCAAACGCAGTTTTTGTCATCTTGTTAATGTTTTAGTTCGTTTTGAGTGCTGATCATGGAATTTTAATAATAATAATAATGTTGTTCTTATCCAGTCGGGGGGGAGGTAAAAATTCTTTTTTCTTCCATTCTGCCCCGGCTACTGTAGAGGCAGTTTGCAGATTGAGGGGATGAGCAGCAACGAGTGCTTTGGGTGCGGTCGGTCCGGCCACTGGATCAAGAACTGTCCAAATGCTGGACGTGGACGTGGCAAGGGCCGCGGCCGGGGTAAAGGTAGGATGCTGTGACTGCCAGAGCCCCTCGTTCAAATATTTGCAAGTCTCATTCCAACTCTGCCAACAGACCTTTTCTGCTACCGCTGCGGGGAGCCGGGCCACGTTGCCAGGGACTGTGAGAGAACTGAGGATGGTGAGACCTTAAGCCCCACTTTTCATCAGAATAATGGTTTAATTTCTATATTATACTAAACAATATGCTAAAAAAAAATGACTCTTCTGCTTTTTTTTACCTGACTTATGTAGAGCATATTGATGTTTCCCACACTGGATATGATATAAATATCCATGCATTAACTAATGCACTACTTTTCCAAACTATGTAAATATATGATTTCTGTTACATGAAGATGTATTTTGACTGATGTTTGTATTTATTTTTGTTAAGCATGCTACAACTGTGGCAGGGGAGGTCACATCTCCAGAGACTGCAAGGAGCCCAAAAAGGAACGTGAGCAGTGCTGTTACAACTGTGGCAAGGCTGGCCACATGGCACGTGACTGCGACCACGCCAGCGAGCAGAAGTGCTACTCCTGCGGTGGCTTTGGGCACATCCAGAAGGGCTGCGAGAAAGTCAAGTGCTACAGGTACGTTGGTTTAAAGAAAACGCTGACCTCCGCTCGGGTTTAGGCTCGGACCTGTTGTGTTCCTGTACTTTGTTGGTTCAGAAGCAGCACGTCTTTCCTCGCAGGTGTGGCGAGATCGGCCACGTGGCTGTCCAGTGCAGCAAGGCAAGCGAAGTCAACTGCTACAACTGCGGAAAGTCGGGGCACTTGGCGAAAGAATGCACCATCGAAGCCACGGCCTAGTCCAGTTTCCTGCATCGCCCCTCCTTTTTCTGATTGATGGTTGTATTATTTTCTCTGAAATCCTCTTCACTGGCCAAAGGTTGGCAGATAGAGGCTAGTCCCAGGCCCGTGAGCTCTTGACATGTTAAAAGGAGGAAAGGGGTGGAAAAGGAAAAAAAAAAAAGAAGAATTTTCCACTTTCTGCATTTAATACAAAAATGTTTATGTTTAGTTTGGTAGAGGTGTTATGTATAATGCTTTGTTAAAGAACCCCTTTTCCATGCCACTGGTGACCAGGGATGAGTGAGTGCGAGTTGGAAGCAGTATCATGTCAGGTTGGCCTCCCGGACTCTGGATGCAACATAAGAGGAAAGAAAAAAAAAAAAAAAAAAACAATCGTGGAAGTCTGATCTTCCGCAGGCGATTTGCATTTTTTTTTTTCGTTGTTTTACCGAACATGAATGAGTTATGCTGAGAGTACATGACCTGGAGAAAGCAGCACACAACTTATACGGTCAGATCCATCCGGGCCCTACCAGCATTACGCAGCTATGTGGAGAAACACGGTTATGAAATATCATACAGTGATGCCCATTGATAACATATTTTTGGGGAAAAAGTGAAATTGTCAGAAATGAATGGATATTCTCTGTGATGTCAGTAGGACAGGACATCTGGTATTTAATAAAAAGAAAGAAAGAAAAATCTGACTTAAAGTCCCTAGATTGTCGCCGTTTAGGCAATTTTACCCACGGAGAAAATATATTTAAAACTAAAAAAAATCATCAGAAAGAAAAAAAATTGGAGTAGGAGAAAGTTTTCACAGAAATCGAAATGTTATTTTTGTACAATATCACTTAGACTACTGTAAAAATATCATTTGCTTGTACTCAGTTTTTAAGTCAGAAGGTAAATGCAACTGAAGTCCTAGAACATAGAAGTGTAATTTTAAACTATCAATAAAACTGGAGGAGGAAGGGGAGAGTGACTGAAGATTCTTTCATGAGTTTTTTGTTTGTTTGTTTGTTTGTTTGTTCTTTTAGGCATTAATAAATCTATATTTTGAATGCTAGGCACACCTTAAGATCATACATATTCATTTAAGCCCTGGGCCAGATGTTAAACCTTAATCACAACTTCATGGCTTTGTAGTTTGTAAGAACCCACATGACGATGCTGATATGGCATTAACGTACGTAATCATGTAATTCAGCCTCAAGTGATAAAAAATGAATGTCTACTTAACCTGTTTTATACAGTACATCTGCGATGCACGTGCTTAGTAATATTTATATCAACCTAATGCTGTGCTGAAATGTAAACCTGCAATTTGATTTGTTACAGTATATGTACAAAAAAAGGTCTCTAGGCCACTGATATTTGATACTAATAATGCATGCCACCTCAGCAGTGAAGGGGACACTCGAAGCACTTACACTGACATAAATACACAGAAATGAATCCTAGTGTAAATGCAGGTAAGGGGACACCCCCGTCTGACAGCTGGCTCTCAAGGTATTGTGGACGGTTAACTTGTGGAGGGGAGGGTGTTCGTTACCTCGGTGAATTATTCAGCGACATACTGTGGCAACTGCTGTATGGCCAAGGGTAACGGTAAACCCAAATATGTACCGTACTGCCGACCCAGCGCAATCTTACTGCTGCATTTACGTCTAAATCTCAAGCGCTCACTGCCACTAGTTGCAGTTAGTAAAAGTGAACTGTGGAAAAGTTGGAGCGCACAAATCGATCGACAAAATGCATCGTCTCATTCGATAACGTTTCAGATATCGTTGGACATATATTTGTTAGCCTACTCTTGCGTGACGGACATTTTGCATTTCTGAGAATGAACGATCCAGTGGAGATGTGGAGGCAGTAGGCTGTGGCATCACTCGATGTAACTGGACCTGCAATTGTCTAACCATCAGCAGAGGTTTTCAACACTGGGCAGGCAGACTGCCCACCTGCAGACCAACGCAGAGCAAGCGCAGACAACAACCAAAGGTAGGACCACGTCAGGTTCGCAACACACAGGAATTCCTTTCTGGTCGGCATTGCAGAACCATGTAAGGAACTGTCGCTGTTCTTGACTTTCAGAAGATTTCGGAATGACAACTGTTAAGACCCTTGCTCCAGCACAGGCTCATTTGGTTTGTGGGACCAGCAGTCTGCATTGCAACAGAGGACATACCCTTGAAGGAGACCCCTTGGTCAAGGTCCAGTGCGAGATGGAGGAGGTACACAGCATTGGCTCAGAGAGCCCATGCAACAAGGTCAATATCCACCTGAATGGGAAAGCTGTGGAACCATCCACCAGCCTGCCAGCAACTTTGTCTCTGGAGAGCAGGGGGAACCTGCTGCATTCTCATCATGTGTTGCCTCTGGAGGCCATTCGCGAGGTGGATGAAGCCAAGGAGGTCATCTCTTCCCTGCGAAGTCCTGAAGACGGGGAGGTTAGGGTCAAACTTCAGGCAGAGGAGTCACAACTTCTCCTCGCTGAAGGACATGCCAGTAGAGAGGATGCAAAGAACTGTGATAGTGCTGCAGGGATCATTACAGGGGAGACCACAATGGCTTTCCTTTCTGGTGAAGATAAGATCAGCCCGGGTCCACAAGCCGATGAATGTGATTCCTCCTGTGACGCCTCAGATCCATGCCCTTCATTGGAAGATTCCCCCACAATCCCAGTTCACAGGAGGCTTGACTTGGAATCACATTCATTAAACAGGGGCGCAGAGCCGCTGACTATAATTAGGGATGCCGAGCCAGCGACCTCCACCCACAGTCTCATTGAGGTCCTCAGCGCCTGCAAGACCAAAGTGGAGCAACTGGAGCAGCTCAAGTGTTCCTCGTCAGAACTGGCAGTGAAGGTACGCATTCCTTAGCGTGGTGTGAGGCGTCAGCTTATAATATTAACTGAGATAATTATTGCATTAATAAGTCGATAACTAAGTATAGAATCGGGACATCCTGCAGAATAAAACGAAATTAGTAAAAAAAAAAAAAACATCCGGATCTTTGGACCCAAGGCGTATCTGAATGATGAAATATGATGTACATCAGGGCTATATATTTATGTGGGTGTGTGGACTGGTATTAGTAGTAGGAGTGGTAGTAGCCTAGTGGGTAACACACTCGCCTATGAACCAGAAGACCCGGGTTCAAACCCCACTTACTACCATTGTGTCCCTGAGCAAGACACTTAACCCCGAGTGTCTCCAGGGGGGACTGTCCCTTTAACTACTGGATAAATGCTGTAAATGCAGCATGAGACACCCTCCAAGACGAAAGCGGACTGTCACTGGAGTAAGCAGTTGTTGGGGTCACTTTTAACCTCTGTGACATGTCGCCGCAGGTCTAGGCAGTTCCGTCCCAGAAAGGAACTTTAAATAAGCTGCTCCTCTCCTCTCCGCCAGCTCCAGTCCGCGCAGGCGACGGCGGCGCAGCTGCAGCGACAGATGGCCGGGCTGGAGGAAGAGGCGCACGGGCTACGGGAGCAGCTGCAGCAGGCCCGGTCCGCCCTGCAGGAGCGGAGTGCGGAGGCGGCCCGCGCCGCGGAGGAGCTGCGGCTGCTCCGCCCGCAGCCGGGGAAGGACAGGCCCAGCTCAAAACTGTGCGCGCTGCTGTGACTGGGCTGAGAGGGGGGCCGCCACGCCCCGATAAAAGAACCTCGTTTAGGACGATTTCAAGCGACGCATCACTGCAGAGAACCGAAGGAGAGGTGTCTCTGTCGGCAGAACTGGCCACAAATACGTGCTGGTCGGCCTGGAAGCTTGTGCATTGCAAAAATAGAGAATATCATGAAGAATGTCATTTGTTTTAGCAACCTAATTTAAAAGATAAACCCACTTATGTTCATTTTATACCTTTTTAGTTGGTTAGACTGATAGATCATTAAAAACAGGAATCCAGTATCTGTAACTGTTAGAATATTACATAAGAGCAATCAAAACACTGATACGTTAACAAATTAAACCAATACTTGTTTTGGGATGGATGGGTTGAATTGAGTTACCAGAACAAAAGACATTTTCCCATAATATTCTATTTTTTAACATGCAGTCAAAAATGCAACGAACAATGTCAATATCGTTGGTTTGGAATGAAAATTAGACATGAGCCATTGAGATATGAAACACAAGATACATAAGAAGACAACATTTATTGCATAAAACTGGTGTTTGGGTTATATAACACAGTAGAATTATGAAAAGTATGTGATGCATATGTTTACAGTTCGTGTTTATGCACTTAAGAGTGTCTAGCATCATGAATATTTAAATATGGAACATTAGTCGACATCGTGGGGGGGGGTAGTGTGCGCCGCGCTCGTGTTGAAGTCGGACGCGGGCCCGTGCCTACTGTCCAGCAGTCACTGTGAACTGTTCACCTGCAATAAGCACAATGAGTATGAAATATTCAGGAGAATTTCAATATTGATCTGGCGGCGGTGGTGGGGGGGTCTGGTGCTCATCTTACATGGCCTACTAAAGATGTTGCTTCTGTGTGTGTGTGTGTGCATGTGAGGAACTACCTAAAGCTGGGCAAAGGGCGGATATAAATAGGAAATACAAATTAGAACACCTCTGTAATTACCATCTTCTAAATTGTACTAGATCTTGAATAAACAAGTTATTTGCGCAATCAATGCAAATTTTAATGACGCTATGGTTCCAATGCGGGCAGCAAATTTACACCCATGTAAAATGCACGATGCATTTTCGTGTCACATGCTCCATATCTATTAAACAGTGGTTGCTGTCGAGTTTTACTGTCTTGTAAAAGACCCCCCACCCCACCGGACACATCAAGTCCGAATGTGTGAATCACATTAAGCGCCATTGGTGTCCCTCTCGCCCAATGGCTGCGCGTAATTCACGTTCGGTTCGTGTAGCATTTCTGCCCGGAGCCCGCGGCAGATGCGCGATGCGAGCAGGCTCGAGTGGGCTCAAATGCAAAGAGAAAAAGGCGCAAGCGACGGCAGCCTCACCCCACTGTCGCCGTCCTCGTCTCCGCGGGAAGTGCCTCTCCGTTCAACCGAGCGTCCGGCACAGCGCCGCCTAGCGCACAGTCGCGTCATGCGCGGTCGTGTGCTGATGTTCTGCAGAGATCCGCACTTGCATTTTCCCCTTGTGCCATGTGCACATTTTCGTTTAAACCCGAAGTGCAACCCGATAGTCTAAACAAAGCAAACCAATACGCAAACATTTGAGATCGACCAAAAATGCCTCTCTCAAAGCGGCCAGGATGATCGATATAAAAACCCCTTTACTTCAAAGGTCTAAACTCAAACTCACCACGTAGTTCCATTATTGCAAACGTATGCCAATAGCCTGGAAGCCGGCGTCCGGACTGGAACACTGAGTCGGCGGGCGCGTCTCTCCGTCTGGCCGCCAGGGGGCAGTGGAGTTTTTTTCCCCCCACGCACGTCGTGTTGTAATGCCACTTCCTGCATCTCTCCGAAAGGAGCCTTTAATGGCTGCTGATGCTGGGCGCAGCTCACCCGCGTCTCCCGGAGCAAGTGCGCCGAACCGCCGCCTGACTTTCCCCCTCAAGCCTCCGTGGCCAGGTAACGCGAGCCCGCCGAAGGATGACGAGCGTCGCTGGGCGTCACTCGACCGGTCCTTAGAGGCGTCGTGGAGTCACCGCGCTCCGCGACGCTAATGCGGCTTCACTTCTGACGATGCTTTACGTTCTTACTTTACGCCATTTAACAGTTTTATTCTCACATCAACAGCCGTAGAGCGTTGTTCAGTCGCAAAAACACATACAATTGAGTCCCCATTTTAAATGCATATTTTATTTAATTGTTGATTTATATGTGTTAATTGTACAGTTATTTGCATTGTATGATTTGGTGTTTTCTTTCACTAGGGCAAAAACCGCTAATATGCTTCTACTGTTTGTGGTGTAATTCTGTGATCCATGAGGTGTAGGCCACGTAAAATGTAATGCCTGCAGGGTTGGCTTTATAGTAGATTTTATGTTTGTATGTTTGACTTCTTGATTCCTATTTCATATACTTAGGGTGCTGGATGAACTGAGTGTAATACCAGCTGACCATGGCGGAGCCTGAGCTGCTGCTGGATTCGAACATTCGCCTCTGGGTGGTGTTGCCGATTGTCTTCATCACGTTCCTTGTTGGAGTGATTAGACATTATGTGTCCATACTTCTCCAGAGTGACAAGAAACTTACCTTAGAACAAGTTTCCGATAGGTAAGAGAATGTGTACAGAAAGCAGATTACAAAGTTTGTTCTGCCTGCACCGATGCACTCATCACCATGCTGTATAATTACTGTGTTTAGCCAGGTCCTCATCAGGAGCAGGATTTTAAGAGAGAATGGAAAATACATTCCTAAACAGGTGAGAACAAAATCATGTATCTGTCAGCAGTGGATACTCCATAGAGAACGTCTAAATGTGGAAGATTTGACTAAATCTTCTTTTTTAAGTCTTTCCTTATGAGAAAGTTCTACTTCAACAACCAAGAGGATGGGTTCTTCAAAAAGACCAAGAGAAAGGTGGTTCCTCCTTCACCAATGACTGGTGAGGTGGAAGCTCTGTATTTTTCAGTAATTACAAGCATGCATGTACGTGCATGCGTTACTAAGTGTGAAGATGCACTAATCGGCATTTGTTCATCCAGATCCCAGCATGCTGACAGACATGATGAAAGGCAATGTGACAAATGTGCTCCCAATGATCCTCATTGGTGGCTGGATTAACTGGACATTCTCGGGGTTTGTTACAAGTATGCATCAAACTTTATTAGTCTTTGTGTGTTACCAGAACAAAAATGAAGATAGAAGTCCGACTGTTTAGCTTGGCTAATTTTTTTGCTCCTCTTGCCTTGGCAGCTAAAGTTCCATTTCCTCTAACTTTGCGCTTCAAGCCAATGCTACAGCAAGGCATTGAGCTTCTTTCTTTGGATGCCTCTTGGTAAGTGTTTTTATGTTTCTGCATTTTCAAATCAAATCATAATTAACTGCAGGTATAAAAATGTCACTGTAATGATATTCATATTTTTGCACATGTGAACTCTATTCTGCATTCTTTGCACATTTCTGCTACTAGAATACAGTTGTATTGTTACTCTTAATTTTTTCACCCTATCTATGGGTCCTGTTTGCTCTCATGTTCTGTTTTGTATTATTCTGCTCTGCTCATGGTCCTGGATGAACATTGTTCTGTTTTTACTATGTACTGTGTACATATGATAAAAAAACTTACTGCTTTTATCCATTTTAAAATGCAATCGCAAACTTCATCTTTTTCAGGGTGAGCTCAGCGTCATGGTATTTTCTGAATGTATTTGGGTTGCGAAGCATGTACTCCTTGATTCTGGGACAAGACAATGGTAAAGTTTGCAGATTCATTTGATCCATTATGAATTTGTAACGTTTTAAAAAGCAATTGTGGACAGGACATCACCTTTATATGCATCACTGACACATCATTGTATATTTCTGGATAAACAATTTTAATCCATGTTCATTTTGTAACACAACCTTGTAACCGCTCCCCACTGTTTTGTGCAGGTGCAGACCAGTCAAGAATCATGCAGGAACAGATGAGTGGAGCGGCTATGGCTATGCCAGCTGACACCAATAAAGCTTTTAAGGTATGGTCACATGTAAATTAATAAATGCATGTATAATGTTGCATGTTACAGGGAATGTTTTGTAAGTGTGTGTGTTTTAAAGTTTGACAACAAACCCGAGTTAGTTCAGTTCTAACTTCAGTCCACCAATGCTTCTGTCCCCCCTTCCTTTAGGCTGAGTGGGAGGCCTTGGAGCTGACGGACCATCAGTGGGCACTTGAGAGCATAGAGGAGGAACTGATGAGCAAGGAGTTGGATTTGAGCGGGATGTTTAGCCGTGAATTGCCAACAGGAATCTTCTAGCCGTGTTTTCAAATGCTGTGAGAGAAGTTCCTACCTTGCTGTGGTCTAGTTGGGACTGGTTGATTGATTTAATGATGGACTGGCTACTTTGGTCAGTTTGTGTTGTAACATAGGGCTGTGCCGATGTGGAGGCGGTGGGATCTGTTGCTGATGTGCATGCGATTTGCCCTCAGTTACTCACACGTGTCATAATTGTTTTCCCCCTCCTTTATAAATGAGCAAACACGCTGCGCCATAGCTCCATAGTCCATTGCAGAATGGGTGTAATAAAACTAATGTAGGTTGCGACTGTCACATGACCATTCTAAAATGATTTGTGCATGACCTACTGCAATTTAGGGTTTCGTTTAGTTTCTTTAATGCATTACGATGCAATATGTATAGGTATCATGTTTACGACGGTTAGGTTAGGGCTATGCAAAACCATACCACATGCAGTAGATTTTTTAAAAATGTATGTTTTTTTGTTTTTTTTTTTCAATTTTTAAAAAAAAAAAATTCAGTAGAACCTGGTTGCTTGCTTTGATGTTTATATGTTCCTTCATCTAGATGCTGTGCTCCACATGTAATATTTATTTTTTTTTGTAACAAACTTTCAAAACCCAATAAAACTGAGCGTTTGTTCATGCCATTTTGGATTATTATTATTATTTTTTTTTTTTTACTGTTAACATTTACGTTCATTTTGGATATGATTCACGTTCACAATTCCTAATGGCACTCCGCCCGGCACGAACAGTATCTGTCACAAAGGAAGGCCTGGCCGGAATAATATAATGACTATGAATTGTATGTCACTGACATTCACTTTAAAGAATGCAAAATCGAATGTGCGTTCTGTTGGTTTTAAACAACTCATGTGGTTCAACTTTCACTCCCCCCCCCCTTCTGGAGATTTTGTTTAAATTGCACACGTCGCCCAACTGGAAAAGTGCTTCCCTGCCTCCGCCATGCCTTTTTCGCGGAAGTCCGCCGCGTTCCGGGCTCCCACGTCAGTGGTTCGCCCGATGCTAACCGGTTAGCGGCGTTACGTTTTTTTTTTTTTTTTTTTTTTTCCCCTTCTCCCCTCCCCGGTGTTCACTCACTGACTTCACGATGGCGGAGGGAGGCGGACCCGAGTCGAGCAGCGCGGCGGACGCCGATGCGGAGCCGGTACCCGCGCAGCAGAGAGCCGTACCTTCAATCGAGAGCCAGAAGGAGGACGTCGGGACGCTACTGAAAACGACCCTCCTGAGGGGAGACGAGTGGTGAGAGTCGCCGGCCGAGGCAGCCGGGAAAGTGGAAGCTACTTCGGCTAAACGGCTAGCCGCCTCCCACGCTAGCGATGCTAACGCGAGCTAAACGGACCTTTAGGCCCGGCCAGCAGCGTCCCCGACGCCCGCTCGGGCGTTTTACACGGAGTTCCTGGCCGCGGTTAGCAGCGAGGCTAAGTCGGCTAACGGCTAGTTAGCCTAGCAGCCCGACCGTGGCTGCGTTTGGACGATCTCATCTGTTCAAGTTGGGAATTATTTTCTTCTTTTTTTTTTTTAAACCCAGGCGAGCCTGCAGCGTTCCGTGGACCGACGCGCCGCGCACTTTTCGCCCGTTAGCTTCAGTTTAACTCTTTGCGCGCAGTGGATCCAAGTTGGCCCGTAAGTGCGTCGAAGCGGCTGAAGTTGAGAGTCGCGTCCAGGTCATTTTATTTTTTTTGGTCGGGAATCTCGTGTGCAAGGACGACGCTCCATGGGGAGCGCAACGCACGTCGCCTGCCGGTTGTTTTTGTCGGCGTGCGAGAGGAGGCATTAGGCGCGCCCGCGGCACGAACACGGGTGGCCGCGCTAGCGAACTCGGCACCCAGTGCTTTGTCATGGGCGCTGGAGGACACCCAGCGGATCCGCGCGGCAGCCCCGAGCCGCTCTGGCGCTTCGGCGCAGACAGACGTCGACGGTGTCCGCGTACACCGGCGAAGTGCGGCGCGGCGGCCGGGCTCTGCTCCTGCCGATAGAGCCGCTCTCGCCTGTTTGGCTCCCTGGCTGTAGCATTAGCTTCCCGCCGCCCGAATGACAGCGAGCCGCTCTTGTGTTTTTTTTTTTTATATTTTTTTATTTTTTATAAAGCTTCGACCGAGGAACACTTACGTCTTTAACCTTCCCTGTCGCCAATTTTTGCCAAAACAAAAAAAACGTCGCCGTCCCTGACATTTTCTGGCCAGTCACGTCGTTTTGTCGGTGGTTAAAGTTGTCATTGTGGTGGTTTTTCGTTTTTATTTTTTTATTTTTCGTTTCATTTTCGTTGCCTCAGGGGAGCTGTGAAATTCTGACAACGCCTGTAACCTTTAGCCCGTCCTGCTGAAAAGCTTACGCCATGCAGCCAATTCTTAGTTTAGATGAGCTTAAGCCAAACCAGTTGGGACACTGGCACGCGCCAACCGGAATAGTTTCTGGATGTATATTTAGTTCACCCTTCTGTTTTTGAAATATATATTGCTATCTTTTTTCCCCTCCCTAACAGGTATTTGATAGACAGTAGGTGGTTCAAACAATGGAAGAAGTATATTGGCTTTGACAGCTGGGACATGTACAGCGTTGGCGAACACGGCCTTTTTCCTGGACCTATAGACAATTCAGGCCTTTTCTCAGGTAATGTGGACGCGTCAATCAATTTTCATTGTTTCTAGCTATAATCCCGACAGCTTATTGTAAATGGGGAGCTTTGTTTTTTTTAATAATTCATTATTTATTTAGATCACGACACACAGACATTGAAGGAGCATCTTATAGATGAGCTTGACTATGTCCTGGTGCCCACCGAGGCATGGAACAAACTTGTGACCTGGTATGGTTGCGTTGATGGTCAGCAGCCAATCGTGAGAAAGGTAATGCCCTGAGGGTTGGGTTTTTTATTGTAGGGGAATATTTAAATTTTCTGTACATCATAAAACTCACCCATGTGTTGTGGGCCTTGGTTCTAGGTGGTAGAACACGGCATGTTTGTTAAGCACTGTAAAGTGGAGGTGTACCTGTTGGAGTTGAATTTGTGCGAGAACGACAATATGGACAATGTTGTTACACGGCATTTCAGTAAAGCAGACACCATCGGTACGTTGTTCTCTTTTGCTATATGGAAATATATATTTTTCTCCAAGTCTTTTGGGTTCACCAAAAACTATTTTTTATTACATTTTTTGCACAGACACGATAGAGAAAGAAATGAGGACCCTCTTTAACATACCCAAAGAGAAGGAGACTCGACTGTGGAATAAATACATGAGCAACACGTACGAGCAGCTGAGCAAGCTGGACAGTACTGTGCAGGATGCTGGGCTGTTTCAGGGCCAGGTAAAGCGCAGCATTTCATCTCGTGCCTCAGGAACAGGAACCAGAAGTGGGATTACACGAATAAGCCTCAACTTCTGGCCCGCTGACCTTGATTTACAGACCTCTGTTCTTTATGTGACTTCAGCCCTCAGCCTTTGGCTTTTTGTCTCTGGGTTGCAAGGCCGCTTGGTAGGTTAAGCAGGGTCAGCAGCCTGTCACTCGCTGGTATGTTTCTTCCAGGTGCTTGTGATTGAGCGGAAGAACGAGGACGGCACATGGCCCAGACAAGCTGCCCATTCTAAGTACGTTAACCACACTCACCTTTTAGATTATACACTTGTTACATATGTCACATCACCAACTTTTGTATAGTTAATGAGTTTATAATAATTTATTAATTTTTTTCCTCTGTTTAATTGCTTAAAGGGAAATCTGTGCAAACCTATATAGTAAAATAGCTTCATACTGATTTTCAGGTCGAGTACGGCCACATCTAGAAATTTCACTACCTCCCCAAAGCTTTCTTCTAACTCGTCAGCAACAATATCATCAGCGGTGACCAATGGAGACAGCAGTACTTCTGGTTATATGTTGAATAACAGCACCTCCTCTGGAAACAGGCACGGCCTTCTATGATTTTGTGGTTTCTTTTTCTTACCCTAGTATTGAGGCCCAAAAATAATACATACAATACATGTGCATATACAAACTGAAATATTCTTTATAATTTTTGTAATTTGCAATTGTTTGAATAAAGGACAAAACATACATAAACAGCCCATTCATTATGCTGGAAAGTCTCTTGAGAGATCTCTTGCTGACATTTGGTTCTGCTCTCAGGTTGGGAGGGTACAATTCGTACAGTTCGTCCTACAACTACAAAGAATCGTCATCTCAGCCAGGCCTGTGTGGACTTAGTAACCTGGGAAACACCTGCTTTATGAACTCTGCCCTCCAGGTACAAACCACATGTCTCTTCTTGCTGTCTGTTAGCCAGTTAATGCTTGTGCAGCAACAACAAAGAAATAAAGTCCTGCTAACTGATGATCTCTTGCCTTGTTTCAGTGCCTGAGCAATGCCTCCCCCCTCACAGAATACTTTCTGAATGACCAGTATGAGGCCGAGATCAATCGGGAGAATCCGCTCGGAATGAGGGGGGAGATCGCGGAGGCATATGCAGACCTGGTCAAGCAGATGTGGCAGAGCCGCAACAGTTATGTGGCCCCTCGAACATTTAAGGTGAGAACTGCAGCACTGAACATGTCTCTTGCCAATCCTCGACTTCCCTATACAAAGCCTTGAGTAACGAGTACGCCGCTTTAATTGTTTATTCAATTGTTTGTTGTGCCAGTAAGTTTTCCGTTTCTGTCTACCTGTAGACACAAGTGGGGCGATTTGCACCTCAGTTCTCAGGATACCAACAGCAGGACTCTCAGGAGCTGCTGGCTTTCCTGTTAGATGGGCTTCATGAAGATCTGAATCGTGTGAAGAAGAAACCCTATTTGTCCCTCAGAGATGCTGACGGCCGTCCAGATCAGGTATGTTTTTTGGTGGCTGTTGACCGTTGTAAAAGCATGCACTGTAGGTAACTGTATATTTAAATATCGTCAGATTGTCGCAAAGGAAGCTTGGACAAACCATCGTTTGCGCAATGACTCTGTCATTGTTGACATCTTTCACGGGCTGTTCAAATCCACACTGGTCTGCCCTGAGTGCTCAAAGGTGTCTGTAACGTTTGACCCATTCTGCTACCTCACGCTACCGCTGCCCATGAAAAAAGACAGGACCATGGAGATGTTCCTGGTCCGCGCTGATCCCCAGTCCAGAGCCATGCAGGTAATTTTATGCTTATTTAAGTGTATGCTTATCATTACTGATCTCTAATACAGGTACCCATTCACAATAATAGTGTCATTTTAAGATTCTACTAGAATTCCACGAAATAGAAACATTAAAATATGAAGTGTCACAAGGTTACAAAATAAAAGTTCAAAACACTGGAGCATTAATATTTGTTTAATTGTCAGAGCGGTCAGTTCTAGACTAATTTATGATTGATTACCACAGCATCTGAAATATTCCTGTTACAGGTAATTCTAGGGAGTCCTGCCTCATTAATGCCCTTAATCTTGCATGAGAGATTCAACAGATTTTTATTTTATTTTTTTTCCCCTGACTGAATGGAACAGTCACTTAAAACTACACATGGTCTCTGTTTTGAGTATCAGATAAGTGTTTTTTTTTCCCTTGGGTGACCAGTAGCTAAAATTACCATTGGATGGGTGGACCTTCTTCCCATCTGCATAACTGTGAAACTTGCTCTTTTCAGGAATTCTGCAACGGTGTAAACGTAAATGTGTGAAACTTTCCAACGTTGTCCATGAAGCTGCCGCCTGCTACTAATTAACAAACTAACCAGTAACAATAGCGTGTACATTTTTCTGTGTGAAACATTAATATCTAAAGATGCTTGCCTTTTGGTTCTTATCCTAGTACAGAGTGGTGGTCCCTAAAATGGGTACAGTAGCAGACCTGTGCAGCGCTCTGGCCAAACTGTCTGATGTCCCTGCAATGAATGTGAGTGGTGGCGTTTTTTTTTTTACGTTTTTGACATCCACTTCTCAAATGTGTATCCACTTTAATGTGCCAAATTTCTTTGCTTAATCTGTTTGGCATCATAGAAAAGTTAATTTAAAAAACCCTTTGCAAGATTGTCTTGATGTGCTTACATTGTTATGAAAAAAGATAAGTCTTATGTAGATTTACTTTGTTGTGCAATTTCTTACTGTCAAATATTCATTCATCCAGATGGTCGTGGCAGATGTTTATAACCATCGGTTCCATAAAATCTACAGATGGGATGATGGCCTGAACCATATAATGGACAAAGATGACATATTTGTGTAAGTGGCGGTGTTTAAATGTTCCTGTATGTTGTCAGTTTGCACACTTACTGCTAAGTTCAAAAGTGAGTTAGATTAATTGTCTCCTGTATTTTCCCCCATACACACTAGGTATGAAGTGCAGGAGGAAAACAGCGAGAAGATGAACTTGCCTGTTTACTTTAGGGAGCGTTACATGAAACACTCCTCTGGTTCCTCAAGCACAGTACTGTTTGGCCAACCCCTGCTCATCACTGTCCCACGGCAAAACCTGTGTGTTGACCTGCTGTACGAGAAGGTTCTGGAAAGAATCAGGTGAGTGCATCTGTACTTGTAATTATATTCTGCTAATCCTCACGCCGCATTTGGTCATTTTTTGTCCATATCATTTTCTCCCCAGGCGTTACATGAAGTCACAACCTTCTGTTACGGAGGGATGGGCATCTGCTTCAGCTGCTTCCTCCAGTAACAGCAGTCAGAGAGCAGACTGTGCAGCAACATCCAGTCACAGTGCTAGGCTCAGTGGGTGTGGCAGCCCTCTCTCAGATGGTGCATCCTGCAGCACGGGGTCAAGTAATGGCAGCAGCAACTCTGACAACTGCAATGGCCCAAATGGAGTCTATGATGGTAAGTCCCTCCTATTAGAGAAACATTTTTCAAAAGAATGCAAATGCATTTGAATTTGTTTTAAATATTTGAAGGACTTTTTGATCATTTTGCTAATGGGTATTGTCTCTGTGTGGGTTGTAGCGGATGAGGAGGCAATGGATCACCAGGTTAGTCCAGAGCCAGAGATCAGCCAGTCGGAGACTGCAGATGGCGAGGAGGAAGAGTCAGACCTGGAGAATGGGCCCAATGGGAGTATAGAGAAGTCCGGCTCCACCCGTCCCAAGCTCTTCTCTTTCAGCATGGTGAATTCGTACGGCACGGCCAACATCAGTACTCTGCCTAGTGAAGGAAATGTCCTGAAACTAACAAGTAAGCACCAGCTAGTTTAGCATCCTTAAGATTTTACTTTCAATTTCAAATAACTTTATTTGTCCCCGAGGGGCAATAAAGATGCTGTTGTCTGAATCTCGTATCTCTTCCCACAGCACATTCCACTGTGGCCATAGACTGGGACTCTGATTCAAAAAAATTGCACTACGATGACCAGGAAGCAGAGGTTAGTAGAATGTGATTCATGACAGAATCTTCACTTATGTCACCTATGTCATGAATTTCAGTACTTGCTGTCACATAGTCTACTATGTCAGCTTTTACACAAACAAAACCATAGATATAATTGTGGGGATTTCGAAACTACAGTACTCCTTTAGTGTATATTTATGGTGGGTGGGGATGTACCGGTCTCTCTGTAGGTGGACATGTTGTAATATAAGCTTAACTCCCAGGCCTACGAGAAGCACGAGAGCATGATGCAACCTCAGAAGAAGAAGACAACTGTGGCTCTGAAGGAATGCATTGAGCTCTTCACCACCATGGAAACCCTGGGTGAACATGACCCCTGGTGAGAGTGCAGACTCTTCACAGAGACTCCTATCATTTGACTTGGGTCACTCTTGTTAACGAAAATGAGTGGAACAATTTTTAAAACAACTCATAAAGCCAGGGGTTCGTAGTAGCCTAGTGGGTAAGACACTTGTCTGTGAACCAGGAGACCCAGGTTCAAATCCCACTTACTACCATTGTGTCCCTGACTGCCCCTGTAAATACTGATTGTAAGTCGCTCTGGATAAAGGCGTCTGATAAATGCTGTAAATGTAAATTAATTTTGCAGGTACTGCCCTACCTGTAGGAAGCATCAGCAGGCCACAAAGAAATTTGATCTTTGGTCCCTTCCCCGCATCCTTGTGGTGCACCTAAAGCGCTTTTCCTACAATCGCTGCTGGAGAGACAAGCTGGACACCGTGGTGGACTTCCCTATAAGGTAACAAAATACAAGGAAAAATATTTGTTTAATCATTGCAACTTTTGTTCCACATTTACGGCATTTATCAGATCCAGTTGAATCCCGAACCACCAAGGTGCCACTGAGCAAAGCACAGTCCTCACACACTGCTTGCCGGGCGCCTTTCATGGCTGCCTACTTCTCACCAAGTATAATTGGTTAAAAGCAGAGGACTCATTTTGTTGACTGCTTTCTGTGCCTCACAATGATTATCACTTCACTTTCAGTAGAAGTGGTTTGATGAGAAAATTACTAAATCAAAATTGGGCAAATTATGACCCCCACTTCACATTACTAAACAACTTCTTAATACTTGTTTCCTCTTCCCATGTGTAGTATGTGTTGAAATGATTGAGTTTCCTGAGTGGTGTTGTGCAATATCGTTAGGGTGCCTGATGAATGTCTGTTGGTGCTGAATCATTGTCTATAAAGATGGATATGGGAAAAAACACTACATTGACAGACAGGATAAAAGCATTTTTTTTTCAGACTGACTGGAACACAGGATGCTAGAGATAATAAAAGATTATTAGCTTTATAAGGAATGTGGTGGAATGAGCGCTACTCATAAAGTAATGAGTAATCATTAAAGGTTTGAAGGTAACATGGATGGTAAGAGATAAATGGGAAGGAGATCAGGAAGATTGAATGAGCAAGGATCACGCTAGCTCTTTGGGTTCGTATAACCACAAGAGGGCAGCAGATATGCTTTAAAAAAAAAAAAAAAAAAAACAACTATACAGGGGTTTGAGAGCAGACAAAGAAAGACGCCATTGTTGCAATGTGCAATAAGCACTAGGAACAACAAGGAAGTGCACTGTAATCCTCAAATGACCCCTCCCTTTTATGACTCTGGTTCTGTTACATTGTATTGTAAACCGAACAGGATATGTGGACATGGGACTCAACAGAATTTCTTGAAATTGTGCGGCTTGTGACCTACCTCTGTTGCCAAGCCCTGGCGGGGAGCAGATCTGGGTCTCCGTGGGTAAACGATCCTCCCTTGGTGGAGCTGAGTCATGCTTACTCGTGCTTGAGTAAAGACAAAGCGGCCTATTGTTTGTCCTGTTTGGTATAAATGCATGTCCACCTGTCCAGTTATTTCATTTCATGAAATATTCCCATTTTACTACAGGCTTCTGATGATCTGATGTCTTTCGACAGGGACCTCAGCATGTCCGAGTTTGTCTGTGACCCTAAGGCTGGACCCTATGTTTATGACCTTGTGGCTGTCTCTAACCATTATGGGGGCATGGGAGGAGGCCATTGTAAGTGATTTTTTTTTTTTGTTTTGTGTTTTTTTTTGTGAACTGAAATCGGAGTACATGGGACGGATATGGGGCAATTTCCTTTAACTTGGTTTTAGTTCCCTTTTAAGGAACTTTCAGATCATTTTTTTTGTTTGGTGTGTGTGTGTGTGTGTGTGTGTGTTTTATTTATTCACATTGCATTTCTACAGTGTACATTTGAATAGTTAAGTTTAGCCCTATAAAATATTTATCTGGCTGTTTTTAGCATCTGCAGGAAGGAAGTTGGAAGCAGTTAATCATTTGTATGGGGGGAAGGGGAAAAAAAAAAGTTTCAGTGACCCAGTGTTTGTATATTTGTGCTGATTGTTCCGTGTTTGACTAACACAGCGATCTGTTACTATTGAATTTGTCACGTCACTATGCAGACACAGCCTACGCAAAGAACAAATGTGATGGGAAGTGGTATTACTTTGATGACAGCAGTGTGTCGTCTGCCTCAGAGGATCAGATTGTGGTGAGTGTTTCACAAAAAAACATAATTAAAAAAAAAAAACAAGTAAGAGCATACCTCCTGAAGTGATTAATAAATTACGACAAGCTAGGAACAGCTCTTCCTTTTTACTTATCTGGTAACCCGATCTCTTCTTACCTGCAGACAAAAGCAGCGTATGTGCTATTTTACCAACGGCGTGACAGTGACCGGCCCGCCAAATCGTCGGCGTCTGTGTCGGCGTCATTGGGAGGCGCAACTGACGTGGTTGATGACCATATGGACACCAACTGAGCAGAGTTGATGTTCAGGGAAATGCACTGAAGTTAAGACTTTGACAAGAGGCATCGAGAGCATTACGCACGTGCACAGAGTTACTACAGCTGTTCAAGACTCATAATGTGGTCCCTCCCCCCTTTTTTTTGTTTTCTTAAAATTTTTATTTTTTTTTTTTTCTTCATTTTGCCATCAGTCGCATTATTATGAAGACCCTCGAAGAGCCAAAAACCTTTTTTTGGAAGCAGCAGGCTTCCTCCTTGGAGTTTTGCAGTGTGTTGATATGAAACCATAATTTATTGGTTTGTGCTGGGGGTGGTAAAGGAGAGATAAATTGATATAACCTCTCACTGGACGACACGAATGTTAGATGTTGCCTGAAATGCATAGATAAAAAATAAAAAACACAAGCTTTTCTGTGATCTGCTAGAGAAGATGAATAAACAAAGAAGCCAAATGCGTACACCCCCCTCCCCCTCCAACCAAAGCATTGTAATTTACATTTGCTGTTATGAGTTGGCTGGCAAAGTGTGTGGATGGAGGGGGGGTGGAACCATATTTAAACTAACTGATAATTTATTGCCTCCAGAGAAATAACTAAAATGTTGTGCCATATGCACACAGACATTTTACTTTATATATATATATATACACATACACACTGCTCAAAAAATAAAGGGAACAAAAATAAGACATCCTACATCTGAATGAATGAAATATTCTTATTAAATACTTTGTTCTTTACATAGTTGACTGTGCTGACAACATCACACACAAATTATTGATGGAAATCAACGGTGGTCTGGATTTATAGTCTGATTTAAAGTGGGAAAACAAACTTCAAGATGATCCAACTTTAATGTCCTTAAAATGGGGCTCAGTAGTGTGTGTGGCTGTATGACCTCTCTGCAAGCCTGGTCATGCTCCTGGTGAGGTGACTGATAGTCTCCTGAGGGATCTCCTCCCAGACCTGGACTAAAGCATCAGCCAACTCCTGGACAGTCTGTGGTGCAGTGTTGGAGGATGGTGAGACATGATGTCCCAGATGTGCCCAGTTGGATTCAGGTCTGGGGAATGGGCAGCCAGTCCATAGCATCAATGTCTTCATCTTGCAGGACCTGCTGACATTCCAACCATATGAGGTCTAGCATCATCTTGCATCAGGAGGAACCCAGAGCCAACTTCACCAGCATATGGTCTCACAAGGGGTCTGAGGATCTCATCTCAGTACCTAATGGCAGTCAGGCTACCTATGGTGAGCACATGGACGGCTGTGCCCCCCCCCCCCCAAAGAAACATCACCCCACACCATTACTGACCCACTGCCAAACTGGTCATGCAGGAGGATGTTGCAGGCAGCAGAACGTTCTCCACAGCATCTCCAGACTCAGTCAACCTGCTTTCATCTGTGAAGAGAACAGGGTGCCAGTGGCAAATTTGCCAACCCTGGTGTTCTCCTGTGGACGTTGGGCCCTCATGAAGTCTGTTTCTGACTGTTTGAACAGACACATGACCATTTGTGGTCTACTGGAGGTCATTTTGCAGTGCTTCTTTCCTGTTCCTCCTTGTACAAAGGCAGAAGTAAAGTGCGAAGTGAAGTGATTGTCATCATGATACACTGCAGCGCAGCACACAGTGACAACAAAATGTGTCCTTTGCTTATTTGGACAGGACTTATTTGGGGCAGTGGTGGCCTAGCGGTTAAGGAAGTTGTAGCGTAGGAAGTAGTAGTAGTAAGTAGGGGTGGTAGTAGCCTAGTGGGTAACACACTCGCCTATGAACCAGAAGACCCGGGTTCAAACCCCCACTTACTACCACTGTGTCCCTGAGCAAGACACTTAACCCAGAGTTGCTCCAGAGGAACTGTCTCTGTAAATACTGATTGTAAGTCACTCTGGACAAGGGCGTCTGCAAAATGCTGTAAATGTAAGTAGTAGCAGCAGTCCTGCTGATGGGTTGTTGCCTCCTCCACGTCTCCTGATGTACTGGCCTGTAGCTCCTGGTAGCGCTTCCATGCTCTGGACACAGCAAACCTTGCTACAGCTCGCATTGATGTTCCATCCTGGATGAGCTGCACTACCTGAGCCACTTGAGTGGGCTGTACACTCCGTCTCACGCTAACACCAGAGTGAAGGCACCGAGTGACCAAAACATCAGTCAGAAAGCATAGGAACTGAGAAGTGGTCTGTGGTCACCACCTGCAGAACCACGCCTTTTATTGGGGACGTCTTGCTAATTGCCTATAATTTCAACCTGTTGTCTATTCCATTTGCACAACAGCATGTGAAATTGATTGTCAATCACTGTTGCTTTCTAAGAAGACACTTATGTTTTACATTTAAGTGTATTAACAGTGAAATGTTGACCGGGTTTTCCGTTTAATTTCACAGACACATGTGATCATTAAAAAAAAATCCCATTTATTTGAGAAAATTATGATTTCAAAATTGTAATGCTCATCATGCCTCATGGTGGACATGTTTATTTCCTCAAAGCAGGGGTGGAAATGAACTGAGACATTGCTCAAAAGTGGTGCTAAAAGGAGTGTTTCTGATCCGCTCTAGATTTTTTTCACTGGGCTGCCGAATGTTGCAGCAAGATATGAAATAATCAGGTTTACCAGTAACATGATGGTTTGAGTTTGTCACAAAAAGATCAAGTCTGGCCTTCTCATTGGTCCTGTGTGTGTTACTGTTAGTGGAACCATGCCCCACCGTATGCTCCTGTGGCCACAGAACAAAAATACACTTTACTCACATTACTCACCGGACAATATCCGCAATATCAGATTTTGAATAAAAATTTTATGAATCCAACAAAGGTCAATAAAGTCTGAATGCCTTTTGTTGGACTTCATGTGATAAATAAATAGGAAAATGGACCTTTCAGGAATATAAAACATCACGGATGACCCGCTTTAACAGTATGATTACCGCAATTACTGGTTTTGGCATGGTTAACCTCATGTAACAAGTAAATTACATGAATGAATGAGGAAGAAGCAACATGGCCACATAGGCAATGTGCAAATTCTTGCACTGTTTCAATCTGATAAGAATAGTTTGGACACACCTTCTCATTCAATGTGTTTTCTTTATTTTCATGACCGTTTACATTGGTAGATTCTCACTGAAGGCATCAAAACTATGAATGAACGCGTGGAGTTATGTACCTAGCAAAACTCTTGGCATTCTCTCGATGAGCTTCAAGAGGTCGTCTCCTGAAATGCTTTTCCAACAGTCTTGAAGGAGTTCCCAGAGGTGTTTAGCACTTGTTGACCCCTTTGCCTTCAGTCTGCGGTCCAGCTCACCCCAAACCATCTGGATTGGGTTCAGGTCCGGTGACTGTGGAGACCAGGTCTCCACTTTGTGTTAAGTACATAACTCCACATGTGTTCATTCATAGTTTTGATGCCTTCAGTGAGAATCTACCAACGTAAATGGTCATGAACATAAAGAAAACACATTGAATGAGAAGGTGTGTCCAAACGTTTGGTCCGTACTGTATTTACTGTAATAATTATTTTGTAGACTATGCATCGACACAAGATCACGCTCCAAAGACCTGTTTTAAACATGATTTCTATACTTTGATGTTGAAGGTGCGTCAATGAAATAGCGCCGATCAACACCTAAAGCAAATCAACTAGGGTTCAAGCAAAAATGAAGATGCAGTGAAATTGAAATAAAAAACACGACGAGACCAGATTTTGGAAAGATCAGAATTTATTAAGGTTGTGCTCTGCATGAACGTGCCGCCGCTGTGAAGTCGCGACCTTTACGTGCCATCAGGTGTCCCCCTGGGACACGCTTTCAAAGGACACCTTCATTCCGTGAAGGTCGCGACGCAGCGGCGGCGCGCACAGGGGAGCACCGCGCCTCCCGGCCCGTCCTCAGCTGGCGGTGTCGAGGAGCTTCTTGATGTCGCCTTCGATGTCGCTGGTCAGGAAGCGGCGGCCGTAGCGCTTGAACGGCACGCCGTCCGGGCCGACGAGGAACTTCTCGAAGTTCCAGGCGACGTCGTTCCTGCAGACGGGGCTCCAGATGATGAACTTGGGGTCGCCCATCAGCGACACGGGGTCGTCGCTGGGCTGGGGCAGCCGGTCCCGGAGGAACGCGAAGAGCGGGTGTGCGTCCTTCCCGTTCACGTCCAGCTTCTCCAGGAGCTGGAATTTGGGCTCGAAGCCACTTCCTGGACGCAGATACTTCAGGGAGAGCAGAATCTCCTCGTTCTTACAGTTCTCCTGCGAGGCGACACCAATCAATACTTAAATACTTAAAAAAAAAAAAAAAAAAAATTATTATGGAACTTTTCATTCAACGTAAAAAAAAATATAAAAATATTATAAATATAGATTTTTTATTTTTAAGTTTCTGGAACTTTGGACCTTGCCCGGTGCGCCTCACCTGATGACCGAACTGGTTGCAGGGCGCCCCCAGAACCACAAGCCCCTTGCTGGAATAGCGCTCATGGAGCTCGTTCATCTGGGTGTAGTCCCTGGTGGTCGTGCCTCATAGGGACGCCACGTTCTCGATGAGGACCACCTTGCCCTTCAGCGAGGAGAAGTTCAGAACCTCCCCCGTCAGCAGCTTGGCTGAGATCTCGTGGAACGTCTTCGCCACGGCCATCTTGTCCCGGTCCGTCGGATCGCCGCTCCTGCGTCACGGTGCCGAGGTCGGCGCCGGAGGTTCGTCTTATAAGCGGGGGGCGCAGCGCAAACGGGGCGGTTCGCCTCGGAAGACACGCCCTCCCAACGGCTCGAGTGTATGGCAAGTCAGAGGCACAAAAATATGTCTATTTATTTCATCTTCTTTTGTCCCAACAAGAGGCATGAGGTCCAACTATAAACCAGCTGATTGTAATCTGGATCCCCTGTAATAAAAAAGACATTTTATATACCATAATACTTTTTGATAGCAAAAAAAATAAAATAAAAAATTGCACTCAGTGTCCAGCAAAACATGAGAGTGATTCAAACCTTCTGATTAAACAAATTATCTGTCAGAAGTGTTCAGTATTCCAGATTAATCACTGTGTATTTTTACACAACTTCCTATAGAACTTTTTAAATGACATTCAACATTATTGCTGTCCATTATTAACAAGGACACACAAATTGTAGTAAAATTGTCAGACTAAATGAACAGGGTTGCTAAGTAAGGGAATGCCTTTAAAAATGGTAATGAGATTGTGAAAAATGTTATATTTTTCCTGATCTTAAATGTGGGAGTTAATCCCACTGACAGAGTAACATTACAGGAATTCCAAGACACGTTAAAATCCTTCAACATAAAACGTTGCTCAAACTTTGCATTACTATGAGATCTACAGGGCCCATGGAAATAATATAACATTTTGTAACGTTTTTAAAAATTGTGGACATGTGAGTTTTTTCTCGGGCACTTCTGAAACTTCCAAGTGGTCCAAGTGGATCACAATCAATGTGTGGATCACAATCAGTGAAGAATGATTCAAGTTGATAAAGCTATGCAGAAATTAATATACAAACTGCAATGGAAAAACAAATATTTAGTACAAATGCTTTACATGTGCAAAAAATCTTTTTTCAAATATTCTAAATGTGTGTCTGAATTATATACATATACATAACATCTTTTGTGATTGGTATATATTTATGAACACATTGGTATGTATTTATGAACCCAAACCTTACACTGAAATGTTAACAACACATGAGAAAACGTCTGAAATATTGACGCATTTGTTCACGTGGTTTTGAGACTTCTGGCCTTCCACACAAACGATTCCTTCGCGCTAGAGACCACAAACAAAGTGCTGAAAAAATCTATGGTTGATGTCTTTTTGTCCCATGTCTGTACTTGGCGCCTTCCTGGTTGTTACTTTTTTGTTACCATCTAAACATTAATACAAATTCTTCTCTTATGTGAACTCAAATTAATTGCATAAGATCTAAGGGTTTAAGGAAACAGCGTGCTTTACCTCCACTACCCGGGTACCACAACTCCAGTAGCAACACGTTATGTCAACTATATGCGAGCGAAACGAACCAAATGTATTTACGGCCCAACGCGCCATTAAAACGACCCGGACCGGTCTCTTTTAGCGGCGAAATACGCGTTCTCCGCCGAACTCGTCGTGCCGGAATTGCCAGACGGTCCCTAACGCCGCAGACAAACATTTGCGCGCGAGTTTCCATGTCTTGGCGCGACCGGGTTCGCGTTCAGGGTTCATGCGGGTGTTAAAAAAAAGAAATAATGCGGCGACTTTGACTAACAAATCAGCTGCGCGGTTAGAGCGACGAGGAGACTGAAGTAAAGTATGTTTTAGCTTGTGCCGGCAGCCTGCCTCCTTGGTCCTATTAGCCACTTCAGCTAACGAACGTGTGCTTAGTCGCGGCGTTGGTCGCGGATTAAAGTTTGATTAAGAATAAGTAAATCGCTTGTCTGGACGCCGCGGAAAGTGAATAAATCATGATGAGGAAGAAGAAGCGGTCATCTGTGGACAGGACCGAAGGCATCGCTGCCCCTCTAGGCGTGCCCAGTAAGGTCAATTTTTTTTTTGTACAGTACAGGCCAAAAGTTTGGACACACCTTCTCATTCAATGTGTTTTCTTTATTTTCATGACCATTTACATTGGTAGTTTCTCACTGAAGGCATCAAAACTGTGAATGAACACATGTGGAGTTATGTGGATGAGAATGTGTGTCCAACATTTGGGTCTGTACTGTATTATTATCATTAATAATAATACAGGGTGGTAGTAGCCTAGTAGGTAACACACTCGCCTTAGAACCAGAGGACCCAGGTTCAAATCCCACTTACTACCTTTGTGTCCCTGAGCAAGACACTTAACCCCAAGTTGCTACAGGGGGGGACTGTCCCTGTAACTACTGATTGTGAGTCTCTTATAAGGGCGTCTGATAAATGCCGTAAATGTAAATTTAATATAATTATGCCTGTTGATCATCAAGCTACTTATTAGAGACTCATTTCCAGTAGAGTTCAGCTGCTGTTTGTTTTTGGCATCTGTCAAGTCACAATGTTTGTGTCCTTGTGCTTTCAACGTCACTGAATCTGTGACCAGGGTGCTATAAGCTGTGCACTGTAGTGCTCCTAATAAAGTGGCCGGGGAACACGATTGCTGAGACGTCCTGTATTTGCAGAAGAAAAGAAGTCTCGCGCAAGCGATCACTCGAAAGCAACCAGAACGACCGATGCCAGTGAATCTCTTTTTGACCAGTTTGTCCGCGAGGCTGGGGTCACCCTAAAGTACAATGGTACAGCCAATGAAATATGTAAGCATCAAATCAACGTAACTAATACACATATTTAAACTTTGGCCTGAAACATCCCAGTTGAATGCTCAAGGAAATAAAAAAATTTAACCACCGGTGTTGTCTTTCCAGCCGCAGATCAAAATGTGTTTCAAAAACGGCTGCAGAGGTGCCTGAAGAAGAATCCAAGATACCCAAATGTACGTTTTCAGATGAGAGAGAGGACTCTTTTGGATTAGCTCTGCATATAACAATTGTTCTCTAAAACCCCCCACTAGGTTATTCAAGAATTTATTACTGGTTTGGAGTCGCACATTGAGGATGCAGAGCGATTTAGGAACAGCCTCCTTCCCTGCGTTCCACGCCTGTCTGAAGAGGACTCTACGTAAGGGGGCTTAATATGAATGTCATTTTTGTCAATTCGCATAAATGTAGTAATTTGATCATTTGGGCCGGTCTACAATTCTTTTGTGACACCAGTTCAGCGTCCTATCAAGAGACTCTGATGCGATTGCTGTTGGGAATTGAGATACTACAGGTACAGCTTTTACTGATGGAGCTAGTTATGAATTCGCTCTATAAACGACTAATGACTTTCCCCTCAGTCTGCAGTTGTGAACACGTTGTTGGAGAAGCTCCCAGAGTTCATGTTTGAGGGGTAAGCATATGGAATTTGTGATTATGTACACACTTTATTTAATCATTTTACTATTGCAGGCTGTAATTGTATTTTTGCTATTTGTTTTAGCACTGGGGAAGATGGCCTGAATGTCCCCCGTGTGATTATAAATCAACTCAAGTGGTTAGACAGAGTAGTTGATAGCAAGGTGACTGTCTCTCGCACCGCCATTACACCTACAGGTGCCTGTGGTAAGCAGTAGAAGCTGCCTCAGCCATGTTTTTCCACCACGTACCTGTTATTTCAGGATTTAGCCAGTAAGCTGATGCAGCTGGTGTCTGTGGCCCCAGTGGAGATCCAGCGTGAGGTCATTACCAGTCTCCCCGAGATCCTGGAGGACTCTCAGCACGGCGACATCGCCAAGGAGCTGAAGTGTGTATAGACCTAGATCTGCGCCACCTGTTCCCTATGAATACAGCGCTGATTCTTGACATATAATGCAGGAACTGTACAATTTTGGTCGGAATAACAACTAGTTTGGCTGTGCACATGTCAGTAAATGTGTTTGGCTTGTCACTGATTGCCCCTGGATGATGTTTTCTCAGCTCTTTACTTCAGGAGAACACTCAGCTCACTGTTCCTATCCTGGATGCCTTGTCTAGCTTGAATTTAAGTGCCATGCTGCTAGCTGAGGTAGGTGTCTTTTTTTTTTTTCCCGGTTTAGTTGTAACCATGTTGGATCAGCACACTGCCAGTAGAAGCATCACTCTCTTTGTGTCATTAGGTACGAGGGGCTGTGATGGCCACACTCTCTGCTGTGCAGTTGGAGGACCTGCCTGTTGTGGTCAAGTTCATCCTGCACTCTATTTCTGCGTCTGATGCCAGCGAGGTCACGGACTACCCACAATGCCGTTGTTTTTTTTTCTTTCTGTCATCTCTTTCTCTTAGCTTCCTGTAGCTGCTTATTTTGGTCACAGTGGGCCGAACACCTAAGCCCTGTACAGTCTTAGTGTTTTTACATGAATTCATTGTTTGGTGGCCGACCCTACCACTACTGTGCTGTTTTTGAGGTGTTCGTTATTTTGTAGGTGGTGTCGGATTTACGTAAGAAGCTGGACCTCGGGTTGTGTGTGTTGCCTCCGGTCCTTCAGGCCTCGCAGAGCCGTACCAAGACTAAAAGCACAGCAGGGTAAGCAGCTGCAGTTGTGCGTGGGTTAAAAGCACTTGGCCGGACGCTGCACAACAGATGGTTCGGAGAGCTGCGTGGTGCTCGGGTAGCAGGGTCTGGGAGGAAGGATTCGTAGAGCAACTCTACATTTTACATTTTGGAACAGTCAGAGACACGTTTTGTACTTTATAACACATCCTGCTACATTTTAATTTCACTTTATGATCCCTTTTTTAGAAGTGTTGTCTGTTCTGTTTTTAGGCCCTCCAATAACCCAGCAGCCAGCAGCGGTCAGGACAGCATCTCCTTGATCCTGGATGTTATCAAGTCGGCTGTGCGTTTCCAGAAGTTCATATCAGAAGCCTGGCTGAAGGTGGGCAATTAAAAAAAAAAAAGTTTATAGGACCTATTTCTGCCACTGTTTATTTTTCCTTTTGTGAAAAAGGGTTTGTTTTGTCTTACTGCAGGCCATAGAAAATGTGGAGGATGCCGAAGACCACAAAGTATGCATTTAATTTAAAATTCTACTTAGCTGCAATAC
Organism: Denticeps clupeoides; assembly: GCF_900700375.1. NCBI lineage: Eukaryota > Metazoa > Chordata > Actinopteri > Clupeiformes > Denticipitidae > Denticeps > Denticeps clupeoides. Next base: position 15,965,483 of record NC_041718.1, read on the forward strand.
TCAGTGTTTTTTTTTTTTCCCTCTCTACTCCATCTTACTTTCCCAAACCGTCCTTCCCTCCTTTTTGCAAGGTGATCGATCTTCTGGTCTTGTTTATCCTGCATTCAACCAATGCCAACCTAAGCCGGCGCGGGGTGGAACGACTGTTGAAGGTCAAAGTTCGAGGCTGTTTGATTCAGGAGGCTGTTCTGCAGAAGACCTTCAGAGGCCATGGCCAGGTTGCCCTTCAGATTGATTTAGGAAAAAATTAAGAGGCCACAGGATTTTCTTTCTCACATATTCCTGGACAACATGTGTTTGTGTAGAATATGGTCCGATATTATAATAATTATTTTTTAACTTTAATTAGTTGATTATGTTGTGTTGCTAACGTGTCCTTGTTGTTTTTGTCTCATGTGCTAACAGTCAGTGTTATAAATCAGTGCATGCTGTTGTATTATTGCGAAGGTCTTGCGAAGTTATTTCCCTTCCATCCTGGCACTGGCTCAGAACCTGCTGCGATCGACCGACTGTTCTGTCTTTCCCTTTGGTGGACACATGTATAAACACGCCTTCACCAGCTTTGACTCCTACTGCCAGCAGGTACTTTAAACCAGACCGAAGGGAGTCTGTCTGGGCAGAACATTTTATCTTTCACTCATAATCAGTTTAAGTGAATGAGATGTTTCCTGTGATGGGTGAAAGGAATGTTATGTCGGCAGGAGGTGGTTGGATCTCTGGTTACACATGTCTGCAGTGGTGTGGCTGGAGAGGTGGACATGGCGTTGGAACTTCTGTGTGAGCTGGTGGCAGAGAAGACATCGGAGATGGTCCGCTATGCAGTCTTAGTTAAGGTAATTCATTAAACCATAGCGTGAACTGATCTGCAATAAACATTTAAGGGCTACATGACACTCATTTTACACACACACAAAAAAAAAGTGCAATAACAATATTCTTTTGTGGAACGTCAGTTGTATGATTTCTCGCTGTAGGGAATCCTTGACTACATGGATAATATGAGTTCCCAGCAGATTCGCAGGCTTTTCCACCTGCTCAGCACCATGGCCTTCAGCCAGGATCATCAGGGTGGGCACATCCAGGTAAATATGAAGTGGTTCCACCTGGGGATCCTGGGATTTCAGTTGTACGAAGCATAATACAGGCTGGCTAGGCTCTTCATACCTTTTCTTCACTTTTGCTTGTTTGTAGGATGACATGCACATTGTGATCCGGAAACAGCTTTCCAGCACAGTTCCCAAGTACAAGCGCATTGGCATCATCGGGGCAGTTATGATTGTGGGCAGCATGGGTGCCCGCAGGTGAGCCGCAACAAGCATACAGTCCTATTAGATAATGTACATTATACAGCGCGCATAAGACCATCACACACAAGTGCGTTCTGATGTCTAGGAAGGGGAAAGAAGACACCCAGGGCAGCACACTGCCCAAAGAGACTCACAGACAGGTAATTACAGTTCTGTGGTCGGCAGCTTTTTCCAGCTGGACAGGCGCGAGTTGCAGACGTCAGCCTGTTTGTGTTTACGTCAGGTGACGACCCTGCTGGAGCTGGTGAGGTCGTGCAGTGAGGTCTCACCTGAGGCGGCTGCACTTTACTATGACGAGATGGCTAACATGGTGCTGACCAGCAAACTCGATCCTCTAGTACAGGTGTGTGTGTGTGTGTGTGTGTGTGTGTGGGTTGAAAAATTAAAACCTCCAATGCCTTTTTTGTAGTATAAATTTGAGGGGGGAAAAATGCAACTTTGTAGAATGTAGTAACTAAGCCTACGTTATAAGACCTTCACCAAACCCCACTTACTAACATTGTGTCCCTTAGCGAGACACTTAACCCCGAGTGTCTCCAGGGGGACTGTGCCTCTAAATACTGATTGTAAGTCGCTGTGGAAAAGTGTGCCCAATAAATGTAATGTAAATGTAAATGACGTGGTACCTGTATTTGTGTAGGATTAATTGTGCACATTCCAAATTAATTCCATATTGTATTTAGTAATCTTTAGAACTATGTTTCAGGGTTGGATCGCGAAGAGCGTGTTGGAGGATTTCCAAGAGGACTTTGTGGTGGATCTTGGCCCTGAAATATCTGGGTGAGTGAGTGGTACATTCCTGTGTAGGTCCGTGCTGAGGATTGTACGTTCAGCTTTGTAAAATGACTAGACGTCAACCTGACTCCTTAATCTGAAAATACGTTTAGCTCTGTTCCTGCAAAAAAAACCTCCTGAAAGCTGAGGCTTTTGCGCCCCCTGGTAAATTTCTTCTGCACTGCAGATCATTTCCGTTGCCTGCCTCAGTCATGTACAATCTGGATGAAGACGAGAGTGAGGGAGGCATCGCCATCAACCTTCTGCCACTTCTGGCTGGAGACATCAGCCCCAATGTGGAGACAACGAGTCAGAGAGTTGACAAAAGCAAAAAGTTGGTTCTTAAACTTTTATATTTTACTCCTCAGTCAAACAGTGCTACAGTGACTGTTTCTCTTCCTCCCCCCTAGACGAGTGTCTCCTCTTTACCTGGCCTCTTTTTTCCGCCTGCTGCGCTTATGTGAGGAAGAGCAGCATCAGGGAGACCTGGAGGAAATTGATGCCCTTCTTGGTGAGGGCAAAGGCAGTAATGCCCAAATGTTATATATAAGTTCATAAACGGTCAGGTTTTTTGTGCCATGGAATTTTGCAGGGTGTCCCCTGATTTTGACCGACATGGATGTAATTGAGAAGTTCGACAGCCTCTCCAAGACTGAGAAGGAGTTCCTGTGCTCTCTGCTCTTCTATACAATCAATTGGTTCAGAGAGGTGCTGATGCTCTGTCTTCTCTCTTTCTATTCTGTCTGTTTTAAAATATTCTCTATACAACTGATTGAATTTGTATATTTGCATGTGTCCACAGGTTGTCAATGCATTTTGCCAGCAGAAAGACCCAGAAATGAAAATGAAGGTGGTGACTCGTCTGCAGAACATCACCTACCTGCAGACACTTTTGGAGAGAAGCCTGGCAGGTTGTACCATGCAGCATAGCTAGATTAAGTCTAGACCTTCAGACGTCAAAGGAGATGAAATCAAACTTAATTGCCATGTTAATGCTGTCTGTTTTTAGCAATGCAAAATTTTGTTCCACCTCTGGCCAACTTTGATTGTGACAATGCAGAGATGTTAGTCCCACCCTCCTCTGCAGCTCCCTCTAAGAAGGGAAAGAAAGGTATGGAATCTTTTCATTTTGTAAATAACAAATAATAGTAGTTTATGGCTTTGAGTTCTGGTGTTACTTCCATGTATTATGTGGTTCTTCAGAGTCCACAGGGAAGAAGAGGAAGGTTCGGGCCAATAAGAACTCCTCTGGTGATGCTTCCCAGCTAGAGGAAGTAGCCGAGGCCGAGGAATCACAGCAGGTATTCTACCTAATCACTGTCTTTTGCTTTCTCTTATTCTGCATCACACACACATGAAAGATTGCATCCAAACCCAATCTATCTACCAGGAGCTTCCAGAGAAGGAGAAAGAGAAGGAGAGCAGACCTGGAATCAGCCTCTCGTCCTACCGGCCCTTCTTCAGAGAGTTGGATATGGAAGTACTGAGTGTTATTCAGTGTGGCCTGCTGTCCCGATCATTACTGGACACTGAGATGAACAGCGAGGTACTGCTTCTAATGATGTTTGAGACAATCACATTATTCTACAGTTATTATGATAAATAGAGCAAGTTAGGAGATGACAATGAGAGTTGGCACAGAATGTCACAGTGCTATTATTTTTGCTGCACAAGTCAACACTCTGGTTCTCTGCAGACTAGAGAAGAGGTGCAGCTGGGCCCAGCAGAGCTGGTGTTCCTGCTTGAGGACATGTGGCGCAAACTGGAGTTCAGCTTGTCTGCTTCTACTGCAAAGAAGGGCCCATTTTTTAAGGTACTCGCAACCATGCGCTCAAGAGTTCTCATTGATATTGAATGGCAACCTAGCCCCGTGTTAGGAACTAGGACGGGACTTCTGAACTACCTTTTCAGCATCTGGATTGGATTGAAGCGCTGAGAGATATGTGCATATTGGTTTGCCACCTGTAATTATTTTTTCAAAATAATAATTAGAAAACATGTGAGTGAAGATTTCAGTAAACACACAAACAAACTGCTTTTTTGAAAATGGAAATAGCGTCTAATAACCATCCTGATCATTTAAATGTCTCCTCCCAGAGGAAGGCTGTCCAAAATCGGCCTTTTTCTTTATAAGGAAACTGCCTCCATTGCATCCATTGCATTGTGTTTTCTTGTGCTCTGTTTAAAATAAGTTCTTATTTTCTGTCCTCATTTGTCTGCCTCTTGCAGGGGAAAGTGGACAGGACAGTGGGATTCTCTCACCTGCAGCAGAAGAGGCCGCGTGAAGTTGCTACCTACTGCATTGAACTCTTGCCCACTCTGTGCACACATCTGGAGAACTGCCACAACCATTTTCAGGTGGGACAAAACCTGCTTAAAATTGACCAGGTGTGATCATGTCTGACAGTCTTGTGATTTTGTGCTCAGACCCTTCTCTCAGATAACCAGGGAGTGGTGGACGGTCCAGGCCTGGATGTGAAGGAGCATCAGCTCATGTCCACAGCCTACAACCTATTGCTGCAGGTGTTCCTTACCAACTTCAGCTGGTCAGTCATCATTACGATGACCATGTTTTTTCATTATTGCTACATAATCAGTCGACTAAATGTTATATGTGAATTCCTGTGTACTGAAAGACGCTGTAACAGAAAAACCTTTATAGATTTTATAGAGAATTAATTATGAATTTATATATGCCGGTAGTTGAGTGTATAATTTGTATGTTAGGCTGGGTTTCACACAGCCTGAGCAGAGGTCCCTGCTGACGACCGCATTGGGAGTGTTGGCCTCTCGATTGTCCCCTCAGGATGAAGAGTTGAGTCTGGACCAGCTCCTCAGGTCAGAGACCCATGAGAACCAAGCACTACACTGTCCACTTTGTAGACAGAACTGATGCATAGGTAATTGGTGTTGGAATCACAGAGAATCATATCTATATTTTATTATTGCATAAATCATATCTGCCCAGCAGTTGATTGTTGATATAGGTGGCTGAAATTTGATGCACAGCTTTAGAGGCAACTCTAGACCTGTTTAAGGAAACAGTGTTTTAATATAACAGGTAATAAATGTTTTTTGTTTATGGGACTCATCTACAGACGCAGCTATGAGTACCTGCTGAACTTTCGCAGCAGCATACCCAGTCTGAGCACCGCTCTGGTTCTCACTCAGCTGCTTACCATCCTGGCCCAGGTTGCAGGGTCCACGCAATCATCATACAGAGAGCAGACAGGTCAGCAGGAACAGCACACTTCCAAGAGACCAGGCAGACTTTACATTTACAGCATTTATCAGACTTACAATCAGTAGTTAGAGGGACAGTCCCCCTGGAGACACTCTGGGTTAAGTATCTTGCTCAGGGACACAATGGTAGTAAATGACAATGTTGATGAGAACCCTTTATTGCTGTTGCAATGCACCATGTCACTAGTCACAAGTAACAACAAATAGCCATCTTGACTTGCAGCCACTGGGGACGCTGGTCAAATGGGGTTTGAGCCGCCTGTGACTTTGTGGTCTTCTGGTTCATAGTGCGAGTGCATTACCTACTAGGTTACTACCCCCCTGCGTGGACTGGGACTGACATCACTCTTTCCTCTTCTTTTCATCTGACCCAGCGACTCTAGCCCGTCAGTTCCTCTGTCAGGAGTGGGTGACTGCCAGTGGGGAGAAAGAGAGGGGTAACAAACACAATGACACTCTGCATTCTCTCCTCAGGTATAAATTTTAGAACCATCTAGTTTGTATATATATTTCACATCATTGACCTTGCAGCAAGTCTAGTCAGTCGTCGAGTTTTCCACTGTCCTTATATGCTTTTGTAGTATTTATTTGAATCACATCGATGATGTCCTGAAGGCTGTGGAGGAAATTGCTGGACAGGGCATCCCTGAGCTCATGAACACATCCAAGGATGGCAGCTCAACAACCTGGCCAACTCTCAACAGGTAAAGGTGCCGCTCATTTTTGTGTTATGGTACTTTTATGTTTATTTTACCACTATACCATTTTACCACTATATTGTTGTTATATTATCTTATTAATAGGCAGACCTTCCTGGTTTATTATAAGTGCATGATGGCTGAATTAGAAAAAGCTGTGCACAAAATACCGCCGGGGAAGCAGCAAGACAACAATGAGGTATGAAATTCTACTCTAGTACCAGTTCTGGGGTCTCATTCATAAAACTTTGTGTATGTCAGTGTATGTCAAAAGACAAAAATGACGCACCAAAGAAAATGTCAGATTCATGAAAATGTGCAGAAGGCTGAAAAATTTTTGTTAGGTGGGGTGACAAACAAACAAAAAAAAAAACAACAGAATTTGTCCTGAGCCCGAACCGACTTGACAAGTGCAGCTTTTTATAAACTCGGCTACTAGTGCTACTTGCTCACCCTCTTCATCCACGGTCTCATTTTTTCCCCAAAAAATACGCGCAAATATGCGCACATTTTCCCGTAAAGTTTTTCTTATAGATTGCAACGTATGCGTAGGAAGAGGTTTACACATCTTTTATGTTTTGTGCATATGCAACAGTTATAAATCTGTCAGCCACATCTTTAGGGCTGTTGTGTGCGTACACAATGGTTTTGAATGAGACCCCTGGTCATTTGAACCCCAAGTCAATTAAAGGACTGGACTGTGATCAGACTCTTTCCTCTGGCTTTCTCACTAGGTTCAGAGTGAGAAGTTGCTCACGTGGAACCTGGCCGTGCGAGACTTTCACATTCTGATCAATTTAGTTAAGGTATGCTTTCTGCTTATTCATATAATATTCTGACTCCACTCTGGGAAATAGTTGTCTTGAACAGGACTTTTTTTCTTATCATGCTATGCAGTGAGTCACTTGTTTGTGTGGTAGTGAGCAATAATTCTTTTCTCCTCCATGTTGTGAAGTTTCTCTCACTTTGAAGTGAACCAATTAAGATTCTGCAGGATGGATGCCCGGGGTGTGTGTGTGTGTGTGTGTGTGTGTGTGTGTGTGTGTGAGAGAGAGAGAGAACTGTGAAGTGAAAACTCCACGGGGTGCTGAGTGTCCTTTGTAACAACTTTATTTTTTACCTCGGCAGGTGTTTGACAGCAGACCTGTTCTTAATGCATGCTTGAAGGTAAGGAGACTTCCCTTTGTAGAAAAATGTGTAGATATGCCATATATTTTTTAAATTAATGTAGTAGGTCTTTCTTTTTTTTTTTTATTCTGTTAACAAGTGCAAAAAAACATCAGAATCGAGGTTCCCATGGCATCCCTAACATTATGTTGTGTGTTTTAATGTGCTTTGTGCAGTATGGGCGTCTCTTTCTGGAGTGCTTCCTGAAACTTGGAATGCCACTGCTTGACTACAGTTTTAAAAAGCACAAGGTATGTAAAGGTACAGGACTGAATTGAGTTCTACACAAAAGGAAAAGTTTTGATGTTTTTGACTGATGTGTGTGAACTGTCTATCTCAAAATAATGGGTACTTGTCGGGTAAAGGTGTGTTCAAATCTGAAATATTCACTGTGCAGTATTATAACTTGCATATAATGAAAGATGGCTAAAGATCTGAAATTGGAATCGTTTATATTTCAGTATAATAGAGGTCAGACACAAAGCCTTTTCAACAGCAGCCTTCATCATCACAACCGATGAAGGCTGCCCTGGAATCCCATTCACTGTGACTACTGTGATTTGCATTTTAATTTCTGGATCCCTTCTTTGTGGCTTTTCATATTTTTTGTCCTGGCTTATATTTAATCTATTGGGTTCAATCAGAGTTTGTGTCTTTTTACAGGAAGATGTCCAGGGTTTGCTGAAGACTATCCAGCTAAGCACCCGACAGCTCCACCATATGTGTGGCCATTCAAAAGTACTAATCCACGTCCATCAGCAATCATCTGTATCTGCTGAATGAAACACAATGACTCAACAAGGTGAGGTGAACAAGCTCTTGAAACCCAGCTGTTGTATTTACTTTACAGATTTGTCAGGATACTGGCCTTACAAACCATGTGCCAGCCCTGAAGAAAAGCCTGGAGCTGTTTGTTTATCGCGTCAAAGCCATGCTGACCCTCAACCACTGCCAAGAAGCCTTCTGGCTCGGTAACTTAAAGAACCGTGACCTGAAAGTAAGACTTTCATTTTTTTTTGTTGTTTTTTTTTTCCTAGTCCATGATATATGACTTAATAATTGTGTGTATTTTGTTCTCTGGAATTCTATGACTAGCTATGTATGTGGAAACAATACACCATCGCCGTTTGGACTGAAGAATGTAATGTCTTCTCTTATTTGCAGGGAGAGGAGATCCTATCTCAAAGATCCCAGGAGACTGATGAAGATGAAGATGAGGAAGAGCATGAACAAGATCAGTCTGAACAAGCGGTATTGCTGCATGAGATTATTTGTAATCATTATGAGCTGAACTGCATTTGGCTCAAATATACACAGTCACAATTGATTCAAAGTTTCATATGGCCACCTTTTTCACTGCCAGTTCGCGTGTGTGTGTGTGTGTGTGTGTCTTTGTACATTACAGGAGAGTGACTGTGACAACAGGGAGACAGTGAACAAACAAGGGGCAGAAGATGAGGAGGAGGCATCAGAGGAGTCCGACTGAGTTCAAATGGAGGCTTTGTGTCAGAGAATCAAAATGCAATATTCTTATATAAGCACAAAAAAAATCTAATTTAGTTAGGCACTCACTTGTTGCACAAGAGTTCAGTTAATCTGCGGTCCTTTGTAAGCACACCCTTTAATAAACATTGCTGCAAAGTGGGGAAAAAAACTCAATCCTTTATGACTGATTTCAGCAAACAAATACTAAATAAGGATTATGCTGTCAATTGAGCAGAGAGCAGGTTCTGTAGAGAACGGTTTTGATGTATGTATCAATGTCAGGTTGCTGTTTTCCCATTTTCTGTAAAATGACGTTTCTTGAAAAATGTAGTAAAATGCACTTTTTGTCATTTTAATTTGCTTCCTGACTTGTTTGTGAATTGTTTCTGGATCTGAGGAGCAAAGGTGAATATTGGGATACAAAACAATTACCAGAGAATTCATGTCAGGTGGGACCGAATATGTCAAGAAAAAATGATCTGGGTCTTACTAACCTATGGTCACAAAAGCCTGAAGAGAAGCCCAGTGCCCCTCTTACTCTAAATTAACTTTGTAATAAAGTGCCCTTCATTCTAAAATACGCAATATCTTGCATAGTTAAATCCTACAGGTTAAAGAAGGTGCATTTCTTCCAAGTACAGAGAACAGGCTGGTCAGATTCAGACGTCGTGGTGTCTGGAACCAGGGAAATGTCACCTTGTTGGACAGTTACACCAGCGCGGGGGTCGACGACGCTTGACGTTCCTTAAGCAGAACCAAAACCGTGGCTGAAAATGCACGAGGTTTAAAACGCGTACTTGACGAGCTACTAACAGCGCCGTTCGTGACTCGGACTTCGAAGGGAATGACCGAGAACGACACGCTGGCTTCGGCGCGCCCGCGTCGTCCACCCCCCAGGAACAGACCGACATGGTGTGACCGGGAAGCGGGGCAGCGTGTTGCCGTGTTTAGGGAAGTGAACTGTTACAGGGACTCCAGCGGTCAGGACTTTTATTTCTTTCCTCTTCTTCTCGGTGCCAAGCTGTCACGGGAAATCTCGGACGCCCTTGCTGGACTGAGGCGGACGCGACCTTATCGCTTCCCCGCGTCACTTTTATAAACCACGGGGACGGCGGTCCGTGTTCCCGGGCTCTCGACATGTCGGACCTGCTCATTTTAGCCCTGATCCTCGTCCTGGTCCTGAGTCTGATCGTGACCGTCGGGGCGCTCGTCGTCTACTCGGGCCTGCTGAGTTCCGTCACGATCCGCACCGGATCGCCGCCGATCCGAAAGATCACGATCGCGTACAAATTCAAAGAGGCTCCGTATAAAGACAGCGGGGCGACTTTCACCGAAGCCTGCAGCATCGGGCCCAAGCTGCGCTGCATCGGCGTTTTCTACGACTGTCCAAAGGTGAGGTTTGCTGAAGTTATGTCGTGTAGACCCTGTACAGCACACGTTGGAATAATATTTCCCCCCTGCGGGCGGATGCGGGGACCCACAGGGATCCATCGTCGTGGAATTACCTCGAGTGTGTGGAGAGGGGGAACAATACACGGGATTACCGTGTAATAACCGATCTAACGGTCCACACACCAACAGATGAAAAAAAAAAATCACAGAATGAATTACACAACGGCGTAAAGGACGGAGGCCTTCGGAGTGGCCTTGGGCTTGTGAAGCCCGGCAGTGTTGAGACTTAATCCTCTTAAAATCAAATATCAGCGCAAACATTACTGCATCAGCGCACACTCGCATTGGGAGGAATGACGGGGGGCAGTAGGCCTGCGGGTCTCGAACCGGCCGTTCCTCCAACTCTGGATACGAGTGTCAGTTGGATGACGGCGAATCACATTTCGTAGTGTGGTTCTGATTTATATCGAAGAAGAAGAAGAAGGGAATTGTGTGTACCAGTCTGGTCGTAGAACAGAACGGTAAGAACGGAAAGCGACTGTGTGACGCCGACACAGCACCAGATGGCCAACGGTCTGTATAAACTTCTGGCAGTTTCCTTATTGCGTGACTCGAAGGCTCCACGACTGACGGTTGGATTTTATCCGCAGAGCAGCTCCTTCTGACACCGACGTTGTGTTTGCGTTTCGATAACGGGAGGTGTACGTGACGGTATAACACAAAACTTCTTATTTGCACAGGCAAAATGTCGGCGAAAACGTGCTTTCACCCTACAAAAAAGTGGGTTATCGTCACGCCCCCGCCATTATGTACTTTCTGCATTCATGTGCCTAGTTTCTGTCATTTGGTGACCGTAGAGCAGCTGAAACTTGTCTAATGTAAGAGACAGTAGACCATTATTTAAAGCTGTCCTCTCCGTTCTTGTGGAGGTAGCCGTTGGCACGGTTGTCATTGTTGTCACTGCTGTCACCTCAACGTAGCTGGAAAAACAGAGCGCCGAGGGAGAGCGTGGAAACATGCCGGGAGCTTGGCATGGCCTGCGTTGGTCCTTTGTTTGCCCGGAACTTTCCGACGTGTGTGTGTGGCAGGTTGCCTGCGTCTCAAGGGCAAACATTCCTGAAAGGGGATTTCTGTCATTTGGCAGGCCTGTTTACCTGCCTCTGACAAGCACTTTCAGCAGGGCCCATTTCGGCGGACGGCGGAGCCTGTAAACCCACCGCTGACGCATGGGCAGAATATTAACAACATCCACGTAGAGCCACAGATTAAAAAAAAAAAAAAAAAGTGAAACTAATGTGAGGAAAAATGAGTAAAATAAAACAGGGGTGGTGGTAGCCTAGTGGGTAACACACTCGCCTATGAACCCGAAGGCCCAGGTTCAAATCCCACTTACTACCATTGTGTCCCTGAGCAAGACACTTAACCCTGAGTGTCTCCAGGGGGGGGACTGTCCCTGTAACTACTGACTGTAAGTCGCTCTGGATAAGGGCGTCTGATAAATGCTGTAAATTTAAATGTAAAATACTTCAGTTATTTCTAAGAAAGGAAGGGGGAAACCATGAAATGAGTGGACTTGTTTCGCTTTGCTCTTCTCCCATCTCCCATGAGCCTTTGTGTGACATCATTGTCGTGTTCATCAGCATATCGTGAAAATGTTACATCTGCTGAAAATCAACATTTTCCACAGAAATTATTAGAAAATCGCAAAGGAAACCCTTTACGCCTAATAATAATGCATAGGGGTGTGGTCTGCAGCACACACAAGACCACGCCTCCATCACATGGATGCAGACGGTTTCTGTATAGACAATTAGTATGCATTAAAATATATGTCATTAGGCCACACTGTGGCACGTCGGGTGGCTCTGTGGCCTCACACCTCCAAGGTTGGGGGTTCGAATCTGTGTTCTGTCCTTGTGTGCGAGGAAGTGTCTTGCATGACCTGCCGGGGTTTCCACCAAGTTTCCTCCCACCGTCCAAAGGCCCACGCACTAGATGGATAAGGATCTCAGACTTATCGGAGTGCTGCACGATTGTGGCCAAAAGGATGTTATCATGATTAAATATCATGACTGTTCATTATTTTATGTAAAAACAAACAAACAATGGAATTATTGGCCGTAGAGATGTGTGTGTGTGTGAATTGGGTGTGTGAAGCCCCTCACAGTGTGGGTCCCTACCTACATTTCCCATCTTAGGCTACATTTCCCATGACCCTACTGTGGGATTTAGGGGTTAGTGACAGTGGGAAAAGTTAGTTTTTGCAAGCTAGCTGCTGCTTTTACCACACAAAACACGGGACTCGGTAGAAACAAAGATATCAGCTGACAACACGGGCAGAATGTGGTAATACAAGAGACTGTGGTTGAGGTTTTAATAAAGACTCTTCATTTGTATTGTGTGGTGAATAGACAACAGGCAAGTGAATCACACAGTGATGCATTTTGGGTAACAGCTACCCTTACTTCAGTTACAAAGAAGTAAAACTTTAAAAGGTTCCGTTGCTGTGTGCATTTCACCGCATTACCATAGTTTCATAGTTATCTATTATATATCTATTAATAGTTATCTATTATCTGTTACTATTATATATTTGTATTAGAGCTGTCAATCAATTAAAAGTTAATGTTGTTCATTTATGTGATAAACATTTAAAATGAATTACAGGAGGGGAAGGCAATTAAAACCCATTTCAGTGAAAAGTTTCCTATTGTGAACTACATCACATTTACATTTACACCATTTATCCAGAGCGACTTACAATCAGTAGTTACAGGGACAGTCCCCACTGGAGCAACTTAGGGTTTAGTGTCTTGCTCAGGGACACAATGGTAGTAAGTGGGGTTTGAACCTGGGTCTTCTGGTTCACAGGCGAGTGTGTTACCCACTAGGCTACTACCACCCATACTAGAAGTGTGAGACAGGAGCATTTGAGTTAAAACAGCTAGCAGCACAGTTACACCGAAATCATAAAAAGAAAGATGCTGTTTTTGGAAAAGGGTCCGTTTAACAATCCGAGTGGAAAGAGTTGTTTTAGTTTTTGGATTTCATGCTGTTGTCTTGACTGTTTCCTGGAATGATCACACAATGCTTTAAATGACCTTCTTTTGCCATGTTCAGACAATGCCTGCTTTGTGCGAGTGTCCCAACCCTGAGCTTTTTCAGTCGGCCCGTCTTTACAACTTAAACACGTCACACAGCGAGTCGTCCACTGGATTTATTACTGTAGTTTTCCAGGCAAATTCCATTTGTGACTTTACACTTTGTCACTAAAGTGGATTTGACTTTTCATGTCACAGCTGCAGTGACAGTCTTTCGGCCTTCTGTAGCCCTCATGCCATGTGGCGTAGTGACGTGTAGCAGTGCCGTCAGTAGACGTCTCCGCTTACGCCTTCATTCTACGTTTTTTTTTCTCCTCCTTTGTATCTCATGACTCACGAAGTGTCACATTTCATTTCGTAGTTGTTTATTTCTCACATTTCAGTGTGAAGCGTGGCTCTGTCTGGTAAACATCTACATTTTACTCCATTTACCAGGCGCCCTTATTCAGAGCGACTGCCAATCAGTAGTGACAGGGTCAGTCCCCTCCAGGAACAATTTATGGTTAAGTGTCTTGCTCAGGGACACAATGGTAGTAAGTGGGATATGAACCTGGGTCTTCTGGTTCACAGGCGAGTGTGTTACCCGCTAGGTCACTACCACCGAAACGTCAAACTGTGCTGCAGAGACAGCAGCAGCCCTCCAGTTGGAGTTGAAGATCTTGAAAGGCAGATTCGTGCTGCCGTCTTGCTTTTGGTTTTAATCCGGCTGGAGGGTGACCGATGACATGCTGACCCATATAAAGCGGGGACAGGTGAAGTAAGCTGGTCACCAGTAGCAGGTTCTGCCTTCAGAACCCATGCAAAACTAATAGCCTTCCTTAAATGACAAACATATCGCCCTTTTTTTTTTAAGTCGGGGACAAGCGCATGGCTTGATTATGATATGAAAGTGTTGGGGTATGTGCGAGGGACGCGATAATGGAAATCGTCTTCATTAGCCGCTCCATTATGACTGGATCCAGCGAGATAAAAGGCGCCTTTGAATGGATCGCAGCTCGCCGCCTGCGTTCCCTCGGGGGAAGAGTGTGTCGGAGCGATCTGAGTGTGGTGAGATACGCTCCTGCCTCTGCGCATTTCGCACAACCCGAGGCACCGGGAGACCTGCTTGCCGGCACTACGCTGCGTTTGCTATTCCGGGCTCTATTGAATGAAATCGCTTCTTCCTCCCAGACACAACACGAGGCGTTTCCGTAGCCGATAATGTGCTGTTGTTGCTAATGAACATTTGTAAGCCAATTAGTGCCTGGTGCCTTGTGGTTTGAGCTTTTTCTAATTCAAATTCAGATCTCCATCCCAATAAATACACTCTCAAACATATTTGGTGTCGGTAAGAGAAACATCTAATCAATAATAATATACAGGCTTCCTTTTATATTTATACACTATAATCAATTGGTTACATTTATGTACCTTAATTAGGATTCTGCTACAAAATTGCAAGCACCCAGTTGGAGGGGAGTGTTCCGCGTTGGCACCACCAGATCGTAACTGTTAAATGACCACGCCCTGTTTGCACTCACGGAGTGTGGAATTTGCCTCTACGGTGCCACGCCCGTGTTGTTTGTGAAACTCGTGCATGGATTTTCTTCCTGCACGTCACCGCAGCGGCCGCGCCGAGGGAAGAAAGAGGTTGAAGAAAGGTCAGGATTTGTATTTAATCGCTGAGCCACTAGGTGGCAGTAATGACCTGCCTGTAGACATTGGCGTTGGGGCGGCCCATCAGGCCACAGCAAACCATTACCAATAATAAACAACAGCAATAATTGTCTTTTACAGTCCGCTTGATAAAATACCTGCCCTTCCTTGACTCTTTGTAGTCTGTGTCCATTTTCATAATGATATTTACCGTGCATTAAACCCCCATGGAAATCGGAAAATTGGTGGACGCTCGGACGTGACGACTCCCGATTACCATAAATTGTTTTTCTGGTGGTATTTCGGCATGTCCAATCCATAGTTTCTTTGTTTCATCGCGCTGCGTGATTGGCATCCTCACCGCTGTGTGCAGGCGTGCTGTCATCCAGACAGCCAATTAGCAGCGTGCCCTCTCTCTCTCTCTCTCTCTCTCTCGCTCTCTCTCTCGCTCTCTCTCTCTGTTTTAATTGGCATAATGCTCTTAGCTAGTTAGCATCCCGACCCAGAGTTGTTTACGTGGTCAGTTTCGGAAGGTCAGGTCCTGTCACGCCGACAGATATGACCGCACGGTAGAGCTGGAGGATTTATGCCCCAGTGAAATCAGCTCTATTGCCACTCTGAAGAGAGGCGCTAGCCGACCACTCATGCACAAGGAGCACGTGTAGAGCCTTTCACTTGATGGTAATGTAATTCTGCAATGCTGCATTTAAAAACACTGTTAATGCTTTCTGGGACGTCTGAAAACGAATAAGAGGCAGCATGGGCGCTCCACATCATCCCGCTGACTGAATTCCGAACCCCAGTCTCTGCATACTCGTCCGACTTCAAGTCCGGCGATTTGGATTCTGTCGTTTGGATCCAACGCGAGCCGCACAGTGAAGAGCAGTCCCACTCACCTTGAGAGTCTGGTGACGCTCGTATTCATCAATAGGAATCTCAGATCAGAGGCGTGAGTTGCAGGCGTATTAGCATTTTATTGCCGGTCGGCCGTATGCTGATGGTGGGAAGATGAAAGGAAGGCCCGCGGCATCGAGCTGCCTTTGTAGACGGCGTGTGGAAGGAGAAATAAACAGGCTGATGCTTAAAGGATGCTCTGAAGTCCAGGGCTTGACTTGTGCGAGCGAACGCCATCACCAGGCGTGGAACTGGTGCTCTACAGCACAGCTGATGTTGTAGACTTCACAAGTAGGCCTGCGTACTGTGGTCCAACGAAGTGTTGGTTTTCATCTGCAGCCCTCCAGTAATCGTGCATTTGTATTTTTACAAATGTTTTTTCTTCTTGAATTATGAAATCATGGGCTACATGGACATCGTTTCTCTTTTAAGTTTTTTTTTTTCTTTCTTCAAACGACAGACACCCTGAATTCCCTCAATCACAGATGGACCCCATGCTGATCCCTGTGCCATAACATTACGACCACTGACAGTTGAAGTGGGGAGCGTGGGTTGGACCGCGTTGACCAGTTCCAGTGGAAGAAGCACTGAGCCACAATTTGTTGCTTATGTAGTGACTTGGAGGTGTCGAATGGACTTCCAGATGCTCATTTAAGCATCTGTGAGATGAGCCAGTGGCCAAAGGGAAACATTATAGAATTATATTATGTATTTTATGATATTTTGGCTGATCTTGTGCAATACCCCACAGATATGCTAATTTAATTAGTTCATTTGATTTTGCCTTGAAACTGCCCCGGCTCCTCCACAGCGAGGCTGGACCAGTGTTGGTTTTAGCTTCCTGTGTGTGTGTGTGTGCGCACCATGTTGCTTGCCTATAGGGGGCTAAAGGCTTGAAGTCAGTTGTGTTAACAATAACTGCCTCTGACAGTTGGTGCATTGTGGGTAGTCAAGCATCCGTTTGCGTGAAGTGACAGCAACCGCAACTATGTAAACCTCACCTCAGTTCCGCTGTTGGTGGACTGGTGCTGAAGTTCTCCTCATAAAGTGAAGTGAAGTGAAGTGATTGTCACATGTTGATACCAGCAGCACAGCACACGGTGCACACAGTGAAATTTGTCCTCTGCATTTATTCCCATCAACCCCGAGTGAGCAGTGGGCAGCCATGACAGGCGCCCCGGGGAGCAGTGTGGGGGGAAGGTGCTTTGCTCAGTGGCAACCTCAGAGGTACCTTGGCGGATCGGGATCGAACCGGTAACCTTCTGGTTACGGGGGCCGCTTCCTTAACCGCTAGGCCGCCGCTGCCCCATGGAAAATACTGTTTTCCTTTACCATTGGGTGTGGGAACATCATACTTCTGTTTCTCTGTGTGAAGTTCCTCATGAGCGAAACTCTCCACTCATTTGTTGTACTGCCTCCAGTGTAACTTTGCGATAACTATCATCTCTCTCTCCTTCCTCTCCTCTCTCTCATCCTCATCTACTCCTCTCCTCTCCTCTCCTCTCCTCTCCTCTCCTCTCCTCTCCTCTCCTCTCCTCTCCTCTCCTCTCCTCTCCTCTCCTCTTCTCATGCCTGATAATTATGCAGATCTTCTCACTTCTGGACTCTGGATATGTAGAGGTTCGCCTGCTCTCTTCGCATCCCATCACCAGTAGCAGAACGCGCTGTGTGCATTCGATTAGCGAATGAACTCCCTGAATCCTGCGCCCGGAGGACGTGAGCGGCTGGGACAAAGGGTGCCGGGAGGATGAGGCGGGTAAATCCCTGGTCGGGCGTCCGCTAATGAAGAATTACCTCAGCAGGCCCACCTTTTTATGTTCAGAGGCTTCATTCATCTAAAGGGAGAGGACTTTGCACTTCTGAGCAGGGGAAGTTCCTTTAAAACGACTTCCCTTCCCAACGGGCCTCTGGAGGACGACAAAAGAGACGGTTCAAGCAAATGGCTCCGCTTTGGAGCCCAGGGCACGTCGAGGTCCCATGGGCCGGAGGTGCATTAGAACCAAGCGCCTCGTAGCCGAGGTAGAAAATAATGAGCATGAGGCGGAGGGAGTCGTGACTGCACAACAGCAACGCCGCCGCATTTCACCTCGAGTGGATCATTTATTGGCCGTGCTCTGATTCTTGTCGGTTTGCTTGTCGAGACGCCTCGGCGGCGTCTCCCCCGTCCAATTAGACCGCGGGAGACATTCCGGCGTTCTGCCATTAGCGAACGCTTCAAACTCCTCACGCTTACGTTAATCCCTCCTCTTTCTCTTACCGCCCTGTCTCAGAGCTGCAGCAACAGGCCCTCTACCTCGACGCGGAGTGTGTGTGTGTGTGTGTGTGTGTGTGTGTGTGTGGGAGTCCAGCGAGTTCGGTGCTGTAAATAAACAAGTGGGTAATGGATTGCACTGTTTCTCTCTATAATTGCCTGCAGCCTCTAGGGCAGAACGGCCGTGTGAAGTTGGGCCTGCACTTTGCACGCGGGCCCGATACAATAATCCTGCAAAACTGACAGGTTTATAGCCACGGTTAAGTAATCTTGAAACCTTGAGATTTCCCTTTATTGCAGAAACCAAAACCAATATAATGAGTTTAAGCAAAATTTTACGTTTTTCTACGAAAACTAGTCGTCTGCTTCAGTCTCGGATTAATTGCACTTCTCGCCTCTGTTAAGCCGCACATCGTGGTCAACGGTGAAATTGAAGCACTACGCAAAGTACATGCTGTCTGTTTAACAGTAATGTTAGGATTTATACACAGTGGTTACGATATTTTGTCATTACTACATCCCACATAGAATAAGTTGTGATACAATGAAGAAAATTTAACACATAACGTACGCGGAATGGCTGCTGTTGAAATGGCTGTTTTTTTTTTTCCCACATGGCATTATTTTTTTATATGTTATTTTTTCAGAACGTTATATTCTGGAATATGGACGAACTGAATTTGTTTACTGCACATTTGCAAGCATTATTCTGTTCAAATCAAGCAGAAATGTATTATCACCTCAACCGTATACAGTCAAACACCCGGCACAGACCAAACGAACGTCATTCTGCACAACAACAACAGTAGGTTTAATATATATGTAAATATATATTTAAATAATGGTAAACAAACCTGCATAAACGTCATATACTGGAAATTAAAAGGAAGGTTTCCGGCACAATAAAACATACCGGATGAGTTGTGCTACCATTGTCATCACTGTTTTTATCAAAAATGAACAACATATTTGTCAACCCACTCATGGTTTAGAATGGAAATAAAACGACCACGATACGTTACTTCTCACCCCGCCATCCTCCATGCAGTGCGATGAAGGGATTTCTATAGAAAGTGTGACATGCATTTTTATGTATTCGTTCACGTCAAATTATAATTGTATATGATAGCTGTTGCTTCAGAACACGTTGTGAGGTAATATTTAGGTCATGATGTCCAGTCGCACTGAATGGCAGGGGCCTGTCGGGCAGAAGCAGTCGGCCTTCTCACAGATCCTGTCCTGATGGGGCTGATGTCAGTTATCATTACTCAAGCATCCCTGCCCTGAAACCAGGATGGTCTTGCTTATTGTTCAAATAGACTCGTTGAAATGTGTAAAAGCGACATCTTTACTATATTAAGGCTGATAAATGTCTTCAGCAGCCTTCTGTGCCATGCAAGTGTAAAACTTTTGGGGAGTGTTGCTCCCCAAAAGTTACTCGGTTGTTAGTGGCAACAGGAAAGATCGTTTTTGTACGGCCCCCGCTGTCAACGTGACGCCGTTTGAAGCATTCATCTTCTAGGATTAGCCAAGGAAAAAAACATTTTCAGGAAAGACAAGGCAAAGGAAGATGAACTGGTCCTGTGAACATTAAAAATGAATCCAGCTACAACACAGAGGACAAGAAAGCGCAATATGGCGAGCATGCGGGAGCTGAGTAATAATTAACGGGAAGTCTAGAGCTGGTGAGTCCGTCCAATACGAGATGAACGCACCCTAAGCCATCTACGCTGCCTCGACTGCCTGCCTGGGCCAGTCTCTCTGCAGAAAACAAGGTGTCGACCACAGCATTTCCCATGATTCATTTAGCTCACAGCTGACTCCCCGCAATGGGCCAGCATTTTGTCAGGGCAAACTGAAAGTGATGCGCTTTGAGCAGATATTCTCTGAAATGAGATGCCACGTCAGTGTAACACAACCTTAATCCTAGTTTAGCCTTTAATAGCTAAAGCTAAAGGTCAAACAAGGACCAAGCAGGATCACACAGGTCACAGCCTTCTTCATTTGAGGTGCTTGCCCTCGAAATCCGAAATGAAATGGCCCTGAGATACATGACAAATAGAAGTTCAGATGATTTGGCAGTGCATGTTTTTTGAGACTGCAGTATAATTTTACTACAGTTGCTGAAATTTTACGTTTGGCTGGGAAGAAAACAAGGTATTTCTCACACAAAATTTACATTTACAGCATTTATCAGACGCCCTTATCCAGAGCGACTTACAATCAGTAGATACAGGGACAGTCCCCCTGGAGCAATTTTAGGGTTAAGTGTCTTGCTCAGGGACACAATGGTAGTAAGTGGGATTCGAACCCGGGTCTTCTGGTTCATAGGCGAGTGTGTTACCCACTAGGCTACTACCACCATATGTTGAAAGGCCGTAATCATTTAAAAAAATGATTATAAACAGACATTGGAATTTCAGTGGATAAAAGCATCTTTAATCATAAATCTTTATTATTACCGATCGTTTGTGTTACTCTTTTCATGTATTTTCAGTACCTTAAGTGCAGTCACTACATCTCCAGCACCAGAGAGAGCCCCCTCTAACCTCCCCACCAACTCTTCATCCGTAAATATTGTCATTAATGAAAAAGTTTGCAACCCGGGGAAGTTTTGCTCAAGCTTCTGTCTGCAAATGAACTGTACAATTGTTTACTTGGACTTCTAAACATTTTCCAGACTTCTTTTCTTCTCATTTCCAAGGTTCAAAAGAGCAACCGTGAAACCTAATTAGCGCTAATAAATAGCCTTTTCACGCCCAATTAAAAGCCAATCTTACAGAACTGCACACTAATTATCTCTCACTAATTAATGGAGATTTCAGACCTGCAATCATGGTCCTGGAGTTCCATTTTCTTACACATATTCATGTGAATTGTGGTAAACATTCACCCATTTTGAAGAATTAGCCCATGGTTTCAATTATCTTATTAATTACTTTAATAGTGTGGACATAAAATGCTTGGTTAGAAATACACTTCCAGTCAAAAGTTTGGAGTCTTTTTTTTGTATTGTTGCATTGTAATATGAAAGTTAAGGCTTGGAACCATAAATTAATGAAGTTAAATAAAAAAAATGTAAAGAAAGAAGAGTGAACTGTAGCAATGACTGCAGAAATCTCACATTCCACCATTGTTCCTGTGTTGTTGTTCACTCCTGAAGCTGTTTATGATGAAGGTAAAGAGGCGGCTCTGGTCTCTGTGTTTCCTGTGTCAGAGTAGCCCGTCATGGTCTGTATTGACTGGTAGTGATTCGGGCCGGAGCCTGGTTGCGTTTTGTCCATCGTTGTCCTGATTGTGTGCGGCTGTTGTGAGTGTATAAATGTCATGTCTTGTATCGCTTCCCTGTTGGGTCCTTGATCTGTATGTCTGGTTCTGATGCGTGTACCTGTTTTATGTGATATGCCGTGCCATGACGATTCTATCGAGTATTTCAAGTCTATCTGGTGGCCCCCAACATGTACGCTGCACTCAGATCTTCAAGATCTCATCCACGGCTTTAGAGTGCAATCTAATTTCTTAGTGATGCGACTAGCGGTTCAGAGTGAAAAAATCTCTGTAGACCATTCTAAACCATTCAGAGATTGTGAAGGGCGGCGCCCGCCTCTGATTGGCCGTGGTCCAGATATTCAGACAGAGTGGATGTAGCCACCGACTAGACACCGACTAATCAGGCCTTAAAAGTTAGACCCGATCCTGACAAGTACAGCTTTTTTTGAAAAGCCAAACCCAACATCATTGTGATGTCGGCCAAAAGGGCTGTACCAACATTACAGTTGGTACTTTTACCGTGCTTTGCGTGCGTTACGCGGCTTTACATTTTTTTTTTTTTTAGCTTTTTTCTCCTATCCCCGCTGCCTTTCAGCAACTGATCATCAGGCCAGGATGACAATCAAGTTCAAGCCCTTAAAACACTTGAACTATTAGATTTTCTTTTCATTTATCTTTTATTTCAACTCAGTCAATATTGCCTGTATCGCCAGTGGTTTAAAACGAAAAAAGTGAACTGTAAAACTTCAATGTTAAATGCCTATATTAGGCGCACCAGTACAACCAGTGCTAAAAGTTGACCTATGACCCTGTCATCGCTGGACAGTTTCTGACCACAGGTTTGCTGTTGCCTGGATACTTTTGGGTGGTGGATCCCACAGTGTGACTGAAAAACTCTCTTTTGTCTCTCAGGACAGTGTTAGCTCAGACAAGTGCCGTTACGCGGTCGGCAGCATCCTGAGCGAAGGAGAGGAGCAGCCAGACGACGAGCTCCAGAGACTCTACGAGAAGTTTGGCTTCAGTGTGATCTCCTTTCCAGAGGTGGACCATGCTGTGGAGGCCATCTTTCCAAACAGAAGCCCCCTATCCGCAATGATGGCCACATACAGAGTCTACCCAGAGCTGGCAAGCTACATCATGGTGAGTGGAAGAGTGTCTGGAGAGGCGACTCCTCATCGATTGTTTGAATGAAAGATCAGTTCTCCAGGCGTCCACCAGAACTGAGGAAGAAGGGGTGGTTGTAGCCTAGTGGGTAACACACTTATTAAACAGAAGACCATGAAGTCACAGGTATAAACCCCACTTACTACCATTGTGTCCCTGAGCAAGAGACATAACCCTGAGTGTCTCCAGGGGGGGGACTGGCCCTGTAACTACTGATTGGAAGCCAACCTGGATAAGGGTATAAAGTGATAAAGTGAAGTGATTGTCACATGTGATACACAGCAGCACAGCACACGGTGCACACAGTGAAATTTGTCCTCTGCATTTAACCCATCACCCTGAGTGAGCAGTGGGCAGCCATGACAGGCGCCCGGGGAGCAGTGTGTGGGGACGGTGCTTTGCTCAGTGGCACCTCAGTGGCACCTTGGCGGATCGGGATTCGAACCGGCAACCTTCTGATTACGGGGCCGCTTCCTTAACCGCTAGGCCACCACTGTGTCTAATAAAATGCAATTAAATGTAAATGTGAATGAAGAAGGATAATTCAGTCACCATCGACTGTTAGTGTGGCAATATTTGTGATCATATGAACAGTAACATACCAAAAGAGCTGCAATATTTCATTTTAAATTCAAATTCAAATTTTATTTGTCACGTACATAGTCATACACGGTATGAAATGCAGTGAAATGTTGCAAGTATACAATGAAAACCAATATGCAAATATTGCAAACATAACCAAATATTATACTTTTATGTCTTTAACAGGTAGGGTGAATGTGTGTAAATGAGGATTAAATAAAAGATTAAAAAAAGCCAAAAAAAAAAGGAGTAAAAAGAGCAGTGATTTTGTGCAAAGAATCCAGAGTGATTGAAAGTGAAAGTGCTTTTATGTACAATTTATGTACAAATTGTCATTATTGGTGTGTTTTGAACACTAACATCAAATGTATCACAGACTTCAGGGCAGATCTCTCACTCCTCCTACTAGTTACTGGCTCTGATTGGCCACAGAGGCGTTCGGTAGGGGATGGCTGGAACACCAGCAGTGTCCAGACCTTGGGGCCAGTGAGTTGAAGAACCACCCTGTAGGGGGATGAAGAGTTGGTGGGGAGTTTAGAGGGGGGCTCTCTCTGGTGCTGCAGATGTAGTGACTGCATTTTTACAGATTTGCCTTGTCTTTCCTCCAAGTACGTGATTCTGCCACCTCTGGCTATGTCTTCAATTCATTGGATACAGATTATAGACTTTCCCCTCTCAATAATTCATGACTGCACATTTTGCACCATACCTTTCCTTCACCGTTTGCCCGTATTGTGCTTGCTGTGCTGATTTGCTGCGCCACATTTTTCATTATTGTTTCCCTTATGCCCAGCATGGGGTGTCTTGTTTGCATTGCTGTTTAATTCATTACCAAATCAGGCCAACTCATCGCTGATATTAACAATAGATGAAAGCCGTGAAAGCCAGAGGTTGAGCTTTCGGCGCCGAGGCCCTAACCCAACGCCAAGCTCTATATCCTCTGACTCTGGGAAGCTATTGACATTTTCTGATGACATTTACACACTCCGATTCATTCGTGCCCATTACCCTGCATGCATAATGGCTCAAAATGGAGACGTAGGTGTAGACGCCTGAATGAGTGAAGGTGAGTGAAAGCTCGGGTCTCCATGGATCACGGCTTGCCCAGGAGCTTTTAAAATGTGTAAATGAGGGCTGCATCCTATTGTAGCACTCTCTTTATTGTTATGGACAAAATCATGAATGCATGGGTTTCTTAGGGTTGCATGACGTGCAGTGTGCATGTGTAGTGTGCAGCATTTGCATCACAAAATTCAATTCATTTCTTGACATCATTGCATGCTTGAAAAGGTTCTGGGACGGTTTTTCAAAGAATTGCTGCAAATGATGCAGTGGATCAGTGCATTTACACTACACTTGAACAACAATCCAGCCATTTTTTGTGCATGATAACACACAGACTGATAATGAAAGATATTGGGCATGGTCCAATTTGCTGTCATGGCATAAAAACAATGTGCTCATAGTGAGTAAATTTCAGTACAGAATTGACCTCTTGAAGCATTCATGGAGTGCTGATATAGTGGCCAGTGACACTATGTGGGTCTTCCTCTGTGCCTATTTATTTGTCCAAGCAGTGTACAAATCTGCATTCTGTGTCTGTGAGCCATTTAGGGATAAGAAGAAAGACATTAAGAAGAAACATTAACAATGCCCTCCCCTTTATCAAATGCTCTGCATCTGTTCAGAGACATTTTATTACCCAGGATTCACAATTTCCACAGATCACTCATGCTTTTGTTCGTTTTTGTCTCCTCTTTTGTCGCTGTGGTCACATGATCTGCCGTGGACTCTTATCCATCCAGCCAATGTAAAGAACTGTTTATCTGCTCCCCACAAATGCAACAGCATCAAGCCCCGTTTGGTTACATAATGATTCCCAAGACTCTCATCAGTCCTGGTGATGTAAGCACAGTGAAAGCATCACACTCGGACTCTTTCTTTAGTTTCTCCCCCTCCTCCTCCATCTTTCCCATGTCTTTCTGACTGTCTGTCACATGGTCCCCTCAGACAGCTCATTAATCTGAGATCATGGGCCTTTCTGGACATACACATGGACAGTTCGTATTGGAATGGGGGGGCAGCCTTATGGATGAATCTGGTCGCGGTGCTGATAAATTATGGAGGTGAGAGCGTGGAGGCCAGAGCTGTTCTCAGCTCCTGGGCTGCAGATTGACGACCCCTCCCGCCAATGATTCATTAAATAGTGCTGGGAGAGCAAGGAGGTTGGCACTTACAGCAGGGCCGAGCCCCACATCCCCACACTCCAAACTTCATAACTTCACCTCTTTATTACTGAGTAATTAACACTGCGTGGTGTGGCTTCAGGGGTTCTGGTGAAACCTGGAGACGATGATCATGGCTTCTAGAGACATCTGGACACTGCTCACCATACCAGCTGATGCAGGATCTTTCATCACTGGCTCTTATTTTAAAATGGCTTTTCTACCCTTTTTTATGTCTACCCTATGTTTTCTATCCTGTTTTATGTCTGTCTGTCTGTCTGTCTCTCCGTCTGTGTCTGTGTCTGTCTGACTGTCTGTCTGTCTATGCGTTTGCTGTTACCCCTTAGGTTTAAGTAATATAATTCATACCCACATAGTTTGATGTTTCAGTAATTTTTTTTTCCACCAACCTCGTCAGTGTACGCTCCACTCTTCCTATTTTCCTGCACTCTACATGCAACCATGCTCCCTCTATCTTTCTGTCTGTGCACAGGAGGGGATTCTGAGGTTCATTCAGTCTAAAAATAATCAGTGTTTGGCCTAAAAATACTGAGTCTGGTTTTTGGTCCATTTTGCCCAGAAACAGTCATCACAGGGCGGAAGTGCAAAAATGCACTTTGTTTTTGTTACTGTGGCCATATATGTGTTATGTGTGTGTTATTCAAAGTCCTCACAGATTCAGAAACAGACCTGTGTGTGGGTGTGTCTCCTGAGTCTGTGTGTGTGTGAGTGAGTGTGTGTGTGTTGAGTGTGAGAGTAAGTGTGTATGCATGGGGGTGTTCTTGGCTGTCAATGCGATGGAGGCCACCCCCGCCTTCATACGCACACGACTAAGCCGTTTAATCTGCCGACCTGCCACCCCCTCCTGCCACTCATAAACACCACCAGTGCTGCCAAGTGCCGCCCAGCCAAGAGCTTCATAAACACCAGAACCCCTTCTGTCCATGCCGGGCTGACCAAACCGCACCAATCACGCTGACAGCCCCCCGTGGCCCCGCCGCTGTCAGCCTGAGCAGGTGCCCGGCTGCAGAGGGCACGAAGCCACGCTCCCGAGGGCATGAAGGAGCAGCTCAGGCATGGACAGTAATCCCGGCATTTTGATCTCATGTTAATTTAGTCAAAGTGAGGGCATTCAGAAATGAAAAAACAGAAAGCTTATTGTACCTCACTGTACAATAAGCAGGGGTACAGGTAGGGTTGTGGGGCCGAATGGTGGAGTTTACATGTTTATACATGTTTATATGTGGGCTCTGGCAACTGCGACCCTGCTTAGGAAAGAACGGTAATTATGGGAGATGAGGAAGGGTTGCACCTTTTTTCAAATGTATAATGCATTTATTACAATGCTATTACATTGTTTGTTTCTGTTGCTTAAAGTGACATAGTTGTCTTCATTTGAGTATAAGTCGAGTGATTGTGAGTGCATGTGTGTTTGTGTACTGCTTCTCTCCCTGGGTTGCAGTGCATCTAGTGGTGAGTTTGTGTGTGTGTGAGCGAGCGAGCATGACACGGTGTGGTGGTGTGTATCTGGACAGGCAGTGTGCCGATGGGTATTGTGCGAGCTCTGCTGTTACAACTCACAGGGCTGGTAAGAAAAAAATGAAAGGATAAAGAAACAAAAGGGGCGCTGCATTAGAGGGGTTTAGCCGAGCTTCTCCAATAATGCAGCTTTTCTCTGCTCTGCAGAGCCTATGATCAAAAGTCTCTCACCATCACAACTCAAAGGGCAACGTATATGCCGGAGAATTGGATAACCCAATTAAGTGCATCTTGCTAAAATATATGAATTTTTGCCTTTGGGCACTGGTGGCCGAGCAGGTAAGGAAGTACACCTGTAATCAGAAGTTTGCTGGTTCGAATCCCTAGCCGTCAAGGTGCCACTGAGGTGCCACAGAGCAAGGTACCGTCCCTACAAACTGCTCCCCGGGCGCACTTCCTAGCTGCCCACTGCTCACCAAGGGTGATGGGTTGAATGCAGACGACACATTTTGCTGCGTGCAACGTGTGCAGTGGTTGCTGTGCTTGACAATCGTTTTCACTTCAATATTCACTTCACTGTCTTTCCTTTCTGAAATGAAAATCTGAAGGGCCTCGGGTGCAACAACAGGCATTACACCGTGGTTTTTGATTAATCATTTCCAAGTGTAATTGAAGGACACTTGGCAGATTCTACATTTAACTGAACTGGGTTTACAGTTTATCGCACCGCAAAACACCCCAGCCGGCGCCCTGACCGGAGTTGGTAATCCGTGGCCTTGGCTCGGTGATGTTTTATTCAGTGACTGTCTTCATCTACTTCACTGCTGTTGTTGTGTGCGGATTAAACATATAAAATTAGTTGTGGTCGTCCAGGGCATCAATATTTAATAACCTGTCTGATGGACGAGCAGCACTGGCCGCTGATGATGGAGCTTGAGCAGTGCAAGAGCTTCTGGGCTGCACTCGTATTTCATTCAGTTCTTTCACATTTTCACTTTTTAAACTGAATAAAATAACTTGTTTTATATCATTTATACATGCACTGCACCAGTGGGTTCACAAGAGATGAGGTATGTTACAGAAAATCACATTTATCAATTTCTTACTAATAGGTTCTACTGAAAACCTCTATTAACCTTTCTTTTATTTCACACCTTGAAAGTTGTGTTTATGACAGGCAAAATATTTCATAAAAAAGGCAACAGAAGTAAGTGAACAAATTAAAGTTATGTCATGCTTTTATTGATTGGTTATTAATAGCTATGCACACAATCAGCTTTTAATTTCTAGATGGATATTGATGTGTGTCAAAATACAGTTCAAGACTCATTTTTTTTAGCTGTTCACTGCATTTTCAGGTGGCTGGACTGAGGACAATGTCTGTAGCTGCACTATTTCTGGGAAATTCATGCTAAACAGTTCCAATTATCTGTTCATTTGTAATGATGGGAGTAGAAGCTCTTGTAGAAACAGCTTATCCCCATTGTTTGGAAAGTGTTGTTAAAAACTGGTGGTAGTAGCCTAATGGGTAACACACTCGCCTATGAACCAGAAGACCCAGGTTCAAATCCCACTTACTACCATTGTGTCCCTGAGCAAGACACTTAAGTTGCTCCAGGGGGGGACTGTCCCTGTAACTACCGATTGTAAGTCACTCTGGATAAGGGCGTCTGGTAAATGCTGTAAATGTAAATGTAAATGTAAAAACTGACTTGCAATTTTTGTGTAATAA
The DNA here is from genome assembly GCF_900700375.1 of Denticeps clupeoides. Taxonomy (NCBI): domain Eukaryota; kingdom Metazoa; phylum Chordata; class Actinopteri; order Clupeiformes; family Denticipitidae; genus Denticeps; species Denticeps clupeoides. The sequence continues at coordinate 15,993,882 of NC_041718.1, forward strand.
ACTGATTAATTGCCGTTTGAATGACACCGGGTCTCTTTCGTTGCAGGGCAGACAATTTGATCCTAGTTCATCTATCTTAAGTAATATTTTTAGACTCGTTAAAGTTCTATTTTTGGCCTTTCGTTTTTCACTTTCTGCAGAAAATCGATTCCCTGAGCAGCTGCTCTCCGACTAATCCTGTCATGTTTGGGACCCACCGGGACATTGTTTATCTCATGGAGGTTATTTCACGTGACTATTCTCAATTCTTCTGCCTTCCTCTTTGTGTCACACACCGCAAGAGAGGTGGAAAGTGGTTTCAGTTGTTAGACTAATGTACGCACGGCCTGATTTATTGGTATTAGAGTCAATGCCTCGTATCTGAAACTGCCGTGCAGCACTACCGGGCTCTTGTCATTGTACCTGCAATGTAGGAGATAAGCAGGAATGCTTATCTGCAGCTGTTGTTTTAAAGGTGCCACGGCCGTCCGTCTGATGCCACTGCCTAGATGGCCTCAGTTATCCACTGATATATGATCCATTCCAGCTCATATCGACACCAGGGAAAGCAGGACTTTTGTAGCCAGAGCAAATATTGGTGCGGTGGGGGGGGGGGGGGGGGGGGGGGGGGGGGGGGCGCTATCTCTGCATGTTTGATGAGCTTCAGCTCCTGTGCTGATGGAGGTGACGTCATCGAAGCAGACAGGGCATGCTGGGATTCTGAAGGCACGTTTGAGAGTAGGTGGGTGCTGACCTGGGCAAGGCGGAGATGGGCTGCTTCATAATTAATGATGTCATTCCTGTGCATCGTTGTGGCCATTTCTGTTTTATCGTCCCTCATGTAGGGTTGTATCTCACAGGGGCTTAGAGTTTATACATGCCAGATGTGTCCCTGAGTACAGCTGGAGTCATACTACTAAACCACAGATCCCACTTCCTGTAAATAAGCTATTTTAATTAAAGGTCCTCTGGATGAAAATTTTCACTTTGTGAGATTATTTAACATTAATACATTAATATGATGCATCGAGGGGACAACTAAGAACCATATAAAAGTAAAAAAAAATCATGTCAGGGGACATTTAAAATTGGTGCATGGACCAATCTGAACTATTTGGGTTCCAGTTTGTTCCAGTTCCTGTATGATCTAGCCTATCTAACCTTCTACTTATTTATTGGCCTTGTGCTTCCCCGCATTTGCATTACCGCGACAGAATGATTTTCATTTAGAGCCAGGCAGATTTCCCTTACAATTAAGTTTTCATAATTTATCACTGTAGTCTAAAATGATATTTGAAGTTTTTATTATTATGATGTTGTTTTATATAATGAATTGTTTTTATTTAACTGTTAATTATGCTACAAAGAGGACTATGTCTGTATCTGGATGTTGGAATTGCTGATAATCTGAGACTTGTATTGAGGTGTCCTCCAGCCCTGCTTCTCTAATTACAGTTTCTGTCCCCCTGATGCAGCACTGGGTGCTTACTGACAAAACGTGCGAAGAGTTGGATTCACACTTATGATGAACGGGAATGACAGCAGAGTGTGTTGACCACTGCGATATACGGAGGATGCGCCATTCTGGATCTTTGTGCCTAATTACTGTGAATTGGAGTTATTTATAGAGTCAGTGCTGAACAGTCTTTGTTTGCAACTTCCTGCTCCCCACGCAGAGCGGCAGAGATATAAATGGCCGTCGCATCTGCGTCAGCTCGTCTGTCACAAGGTTACGTTCTTTATTTTGTTTCTGCTTCATCAGGATTAATTAGTCGACGCGGCTATGAGCCACGGGGCCGCGTTGGCACAGTGACAGCAGCGCACCGGCCTGAGACGGAGATCTTTATATCTCCTGATCTCTTTCAGGTTGAGTTCTCGTCTGGGGAACCGCGTGGGGATTTATTGAACATATGCTGATTTAGTTTGTCTGTTGATCTCGTGTGTGCATGATTTTTATGATCTTATGTAATTATATAACAGTGCTGTCAGCACCCTGCATGGACCAAACTGAATGGGGTCAGGCCATTAGTCACTTACTTTGGTTGACAACACAAGAAAAAGGAGTTTAATGTGTCCAAAGTTAATGTGTCCAGGTTTTATTGTTGAATCATGGCCCAGACCTGATCCTGGTTTGACACGTAACGGAGCTGAACTTTTAGAAGAGGTTATTTCACTCTTTTACTTTTTCAAGGTCATGGTAAAATGTGTGATGACTGAAAAATTAATCACTTGTATTAATCAACCAAGGGGTGTTTCTAGGTAACATCACATTTCCTGGGAAAAGAACTACACTACTGTGCTCTGGGAAAAGAACACTTTGTATTATCTATTGAATTCTATTTTTGGTTGTTATTAAAGGATTGTAATTGTGGAATCACAATTTTTTTTTAAAATTGGCAACAATTAATGTTGTAGAGCAGCATTAACTATAGGTAGAGCCTCACTCAAAAACCAGTCAGATGACGTCTGATCTCAGTGCTTCTGTCACTGCATGTCCCTTCCCACCCCCTTGAGTTTGGTCATTTATGTAGGAATTTAAAGATGCTGGTGTAGAGCCTGTAGAGAAGTATTGGGATGTTTCTATCAACATTAACAAATCACACATAAAATTTTGATACCCCTTTTAAGTTGCACTGGGGGCTACGGGAAGAGTTGTTTTCTGTGATTTACCGTGGTCGTCACAACGGGACTCCTGATCTTCAGAGGACAGAGCCCAGCTTCCTTTGGGAAATAAGTGCCTTTTCAGCCGGTGTCATGTTCTTATGAAGGTTTCCACTTTCATCTGAGAACCTGGATCTGCTTTTTATAGGAATTGTGGTTCAAAGCTTGCTATTTGTTTTTGGATTGTTTTGTTTGTATGTGTGTGTATGTGTCCGTGTGTGTGTGTGTGTGTGATTACTTTCCTATTGATCTGTGTCTCACTCTGTTTCTTCTGCATTTGTGGATCAGATGCCCCGCTGACAATTAGTTTGTTGTGATGGCTCTGAGGGGGAGATGGGTAGATACAAAGAGTGTGTGTGTTTGAAAGCAGACTCTTTCACCTTAAACAATGACAAACACCCCAGTTGATCTTGTTCAGTTCTTTGGTGAAATTGCATTAGTAAAATTGATACCAAAATAAACTGTTATATATATATATAAAATCTCTCTCTCTCTCTCTCTCTCTCTCTCTCTCTCTCTCTCTCTCTCTCTCTCTCTCTCTATATATATATATATATATATATATATACTTTATATATATACACACACACACACTTTATATATATATATATGTGTGTGTGTGTGTCTGTGTGTGTTGTGTGTGTGTGTGTGTGTGTGTATATAAATAAGTGTATATATAGATAGAGAGAGATTATAATAATCATCCTGGAAGGCTCATTGATGAGGCTGAAACCCATCTGTTGCATAGCCACAGACACTTTTTAATTTTTCACAGTGTTTAATAACACATCATTCACTCCCAAACTACATCATGTATGTTTAGTGAATTGATATTCATTTACATTTACATTAACGGCATTTGGCAGACGCCCTTATCCAGAGCGACTTACAATGTGCTTTATATTCACTTTGTATGCTCAAAAAGGTTCCCGTAGCAGTTGGACACAGTGGTTATTTCCAGTAATTGCTGGAACGGATTCAAGGTGAATCTGTCAATCTGCGGTGATAAAGGAAACTCATACATAAAATGCCATATCCATTGCTTTGCACTTACAGTGTAGGATGTAGCATTACACTTCTGCAGCCAGCCAGTTACTAGTGGTTTTTGAAAGGTATATAGCTCTATTGATATGTATGTATAATATCCAATGGTGGTCCAAATTTCTGACCTGTAGTTCGACGCAGGCAACACCATGGCCCATCAACGGGCATATGGAAATTCAGACTTGCTATTAAAAAAAACCAACTGACTCATCAAAACTAATAAAGCAGAACGGAGCAGTTAAATCAGCATAGTCATAGGTTAATGTTCTCTGGGGCTTTAGTGATTGCCCATTTAAGTGAAAGGCTGGTGATTGAAGGGCTTGCTATGGAATTTCAATAAATTGGCGTGTTTATCAATGCACAGTGGGATCAGCACTGTGAACAAAATGAGCTTTGAAGTCTGCTGACATATCTGAAATTGATTACTTGAACCAAACTATTAGGGCACCTGGCAAAAGGTCTTGTCATCAGTTTTGTGACAGAAATGGCAAAATGACAGTTGATCAGAGTGTTTTGCTGAGAACTTCAAACATTCCTGTGACCGTTGCATTTTCGATCCTGAACCATCAACCCCCCCAACAGACTGCAAAACATGGAAAGATGAAATTTCCACCTAAGGATTTTCTGCTGGAGCACATTTGAAGGTGGCTGTCGGTGTCAATCTGACCCCGTCAGTCGAGTGGTCGAGTCGAGTTTAAAGGCTGGGAGAAAGATGATGTTAATATGTGTGGGTGTGGAGGGGCGGGGCTGCATTCCTGCTGTGTCACTTCAGAACCTTCTCCTTGCGCAGTGCTAATCGCTCCTCCAAGACTCATACATTTACTTACCACTTTATTAGAAGCCCCGTATGGCTCGGCCATTGGCTGTTAATGGAGTTAATTAAAAAAGCATGTCAGCATCTCAGACTAAGAATGTGATGCAGAGGGGGAATGCAGTCCATCGCAGGGCGTTAGAGAGAACCGTGGCACCTGCCAGGCTGACTTGACCCAAGTGGGGACTTCAGAGGAGTTTCACTTATTTCCTCTGCTGATCAGGTGCTGTGAGAAAAAAATTGCAATTTTGCGAAGAGCTTCCGGGTTGAGGCAGGTGTAAGAGGGAAATTCCAGGTCCATGGCATATTTATGCTTTTGTCTTTCGTGAATAACGCCCGCTTGTGTCTTTATCAAGCTACAGCCTCCCCCAAAAAAAGAGGTGTCAAAAGCCGGCAAATTGCTTACGCGAGAGTCCTTGTCTGGATAAGGCATGATTGGTCTGTGGCGACTTTTTTGGGAGTCAAATGTCAAGTATAAAAGAATTTTCTCTTGTGGGCTGCGGTCTCTTCTCTTGCTCCTCCATCGGGAGCTGCCCCCCCCTCTCCCCAGTTTCTAGGTCCTTCTCTCCCCCCCAGTTTCTCCACATCCAGGCTGCCTCTTATACCTTTCTCCTTTCTTTAATTTAGGGTTTTTCTGCAACATTGGTACCATTTTATCATACAATATTTTCCCATGTAACTGCAATAGTAATCTTCTGGTGTTAATAAATTAAAGTAATGATCTGCAGAATAATAAATGAAAGTGAAGTGAGTGTCATTTTGATACGAAGCAGCACAGCATACGGTGCACACAGTGAAATTTGTCCCCTGCATTTTACCCATCACCCTGAGTGAGCAGTGGGCAGCCATGACAGGCGCCCGGGGAGCAGTGTGTGGGGACGGTGCTTTGCTCGGTGGCACCTTGGCGGATCGGGATTCGAACTGGCAACCTTAGATTATGGGGCCGCTTCCTTAACCGCTAGGCCAAACTGCTCATTCGTAACCACCATGCCCCTTTATGGCCAGGTAACATCAGATGAGTGTTTTAAATAGAGTGAGTGCGTTGTTTTTTTTACTCAAGGCATGGACAATGTAATTTACAAAGCACATTTAAAACATGATTTAACCAGATACATAACACATAAACACAAAAATGTATATGCAATAAATAATAATATTAATATGCCATTATAATATCATGTCAATGAGAACAAAAAGTTCAAACCGAAGGACTTTAAAAACCGGAGTCAACTGAAAGCTGGAGATCAAGTCTGATCAGGTCTGATGCAAGTAACCATAACCAGTGGAGATGGCTTAATTTACTGTGCTAAATTTAGGACAAAACATTTTTCCAGGCCAATATACTCTTTCACTCACTTTTAGTGACCACTAAGTCCTACTCTTCTTTTCCCTCTTTCCTGTCATCATTTGAGCCAATAATAAAATAAAAAAAAAGATGATCAATGTCTTAAGAAAATACCAAATGTTGTTGCAGAAGTAATCAGTAATTCACATATGCAATGATGTTGCTCACCCTGTAGCTCCAGCAAGTTTCCTGAAATTTCGTACATTTTATGCAGTTATGCAGTTGTTGACACACGTAGGTGGCAATAGAGTTTATTACGAGGTGCATGTGGCATTAGGCAATGCTGTGTTTGACAAGTGTTGGGGCTTGTAGTCAGGCTTGTTAATAACACATCCCTGGAGCTCGGCGCCGTCTCTGAGCCGAACGTCCAGATTGAATCTGGCAGCTTCTGTCCGGAGCGCTGCTGTGAGGAAAGAGCAAGCATCATGGGTAGCCGGCAGAGTTCACCTCGACTGTTAATGCATTTTGGAGAACTGTGCCAAATTTTCCCTGACAACCTTGAATGGCCTGTCAACATCAAAGGGGGCTCTTTGGCTAACAGGAAAATATTGCTTCTACACATTAATTGTGGAGTTTACATGAAGACCTCCAGTGCAGCAATTCCTTTATTCTCAATAGAAATAGAATATAATAGAAATTTTAGCTCAGTTGTTAGATTGCTGCTATTCTAAATGTACAAAATGGGAGAATTTTAAACCCAGTGAGTCTGTATACATCCACATTGCTACAATCAAATGATCAAAAGCATTTTATTCAGGTTGAAAATGTCTTGATGATGGATATCACCTTGTTGTATGCACAGTACTTTAAAATAAGTCCAAAAATTTCTAGCAGGGGCTCCATAAGTAAAATCTCATTAACAGTACTATGTACTCATTAACAGTCAAATCAGGCTCCTGCTCACTGCTTGGTGTCCGGAGTGTCCAGCAGATAGCCACGGTTCAGCTACCTCTTGTGTGCTGGTATTTTCAGCAGTAAGACTGTGAAGGGACAACAGTTTGGGAAGTAGTAGCGAAAGAGAAGCAGGCAGAAATAATAGGTTCCAATTAGGGCTCATTTTAGCACCGTATCAAGACCGTTCCCCTTTGCTCAATGCACGCATGGTGTTTCATTCTGGAATTAATAAGAGAAATAAACGTTTGATTGACAGCAATGATGCAACCTAGAACAGGCTTAACACTTACAAGGGTTTTTTTAGACATGCTGTTGCATCAGTGAGTTTGTATGGGCTGTCAATGTTAGATTTAGCAGGCTGATGGAGGTGCCAACACATGCCAATAATTTGATTCCTTTACACATGAATCATATAGCGAGGGTCTCCCATTCACATCCACAGTTCCTGGAATTCTTATTTCTACTGTTAAAAAAAAAAAGAAGTAATAAATAATAAACTACTATGACAGGAACAGAAAAGTTACATTAATTAGATCAAGTGATTTGAAAAAGTGACATAGTGTTGTATCATAAATAGAGAGAGAGGTAGAAGCATGCTGTGATGGATGAAAAACCAACATTCAGTAGCATACAGGAGGTTATAATTGCACAGTCCCATGTAAAACCAGACATTAATACTGATCCTGAGAAGATAACCTACAGAATTGGGAAGAGTTGTATAGTCTTGTTGCCACGGGTAAGAAGGACTTCCTGTAGTTCTGCATTTAGATGAGTCTTTTGCTGTGTGTGCTCTGATGGTCCATGAGGACCATCAGGAGGCGTGCAGGGTGAGAGGGGTTGTCCATGATACTAAGAAGACTTTTTAGCATTCTCCTCTCAGACACCTCTGCCAGGATCTCATGTCTGACACCCAAGACAGAACCAACCCTTGATCAGCTTGTTCTGCGTATTGGCATCAGCTGTCTTCACCGCACTGCTCCAAGAACACCTCACTCTCTACTACAGAGTGGTAGAACATGGTCAGCATCCTACACACATTGAACGACCTGAGACACCTCAGTAGGACAAGCCGACTTCCCTTTCTTGAAGGCAGTGTTGATATTCTTGTACCAGTCGGATTTACTGTCTATGTGTACCCCAAGGCCCCGGCCACTCTGATGGTGACAGGTGGATGATCCATGAAGTCCACAATCAGTAACTTTGTCTTTGCAATGTTTAGCTGTTGGTGGTTCAGCTCACACCACTCAACAAATCTGCCCACCACCCTCTTGTCCATCACTTATACAGGCCACAATGGCAGAGTCGTTTGAGAATTTCTGCAGGTGACACCAGATGTTTCAGGATCAATCTCTCCAGTGCCTTCATGATGTGTGAAGTCAGTGCCAGTGGCCTGTAGTCACTGGGGGTTGACTGGTTGATCTTTTTAGGGACAGGAACCAAACAGGATGTTTAGCAGAGGGATGGAACCCTCTGCAGTTTCAGACTCATGTTGAAGATCTGATGTACGTTTGGACAGCTGGGCAGCACAGCACCTGAGGGCCCTGGGACCGACACCATCAGAGTCTGCACAGCTCCTTTTTGAAGTTTTCTGCCTGTGAGAGACACTCTGAGGGGGGAGGAGAATGGAGGAGGTGGGAAGAATTGCATGTGGGGGCAGGAGATGCATGGCAGTCAAACCTATTGAAGTGAAGATTGAGGTTGTTTGCACATTTAATAGACGTAGAGGATGAGGAGCGTTTGCTAATGTCACATTAAGTATAATTTCAGGATATACAGAAATGAAGGCTTGCTTGTTATCTGGGTCTTTGCTCTGTCTATTAAGGGGCAGTGGTGGCCTGGCGGTTATAGAAGCGGCCCTGTAATCAGAAGGTTCCCGATCCGCCAAGGTGCCACTGAGGTGCCACTGAGAAGAGCACCGTCCCCACACACGGCTCCCCGGGCGGCTGTCATGGCTGCCCACTGCTCACCAAAGGTGATGGGTTAAATGCAGAGGACACATTTCACTGTGTGCACCGTGTGCTGTGCTGCTGTGTATCACAATGACAATCACTTCACTTTCACTTCACTTGTGGAGGAGGACCTTCCCATCCATCCTTTTTTGTTTGTGTGTAACTATTTTTGACATTCAGAAGACAAACTTTAATCTTGTTATTATAAACACATTTTAAAATGGTTCAGCGACCATAGTGATCATTGACATCATCAAATGAGTGATGATTGATGATTGCTTCCTTCGTCTGGAGAACTTAAACCTTCTCCTGACAATATGTCACAAGCCCAGGTGTGGTCCTCCCTTCGTTCTTAATTTGTCGGTTTTCTTAGCCGTCAGTGGCCATTGGAAATCTCGCTTTTGTTTTAGTCATATCAGGACCACAACACCACTACCACACTGAACACACTGGTAAATTATTGGTTTGTTCATTCGTGATTGGCAAACTCTCTGAACCTACTGTTTTGAACATTATGAAGACAATGGATTAAACGAAGAAGAAAATTGTCGGTGGTCCAATTAGGGCTGCGGGGTATATACGTTATAAATGGTATGCGATAGAAATTTGACCAGAGATTTTGATTATACCGGCATACTGCAGAAATATCCCACTTTTAAAGATCTGCGCGAAACCATGCCTACTTGCAGCATGAGGCATTCATTTTTGGCGAGAGCACAGAGCACTTGGCAGGGTTTCTGCAGTCCTAAATTAGAGTTTCCAAAAACAATGCCTTAAATATTAATAAAAGTGACTAGTAATCATTAAATCTAAAGTTTAAAGGTCTTAAAAATACTGCAGACCCAATAAATAAAATCAAACAAGCCTCCAACCTGTCAGTAATCCGCTGGTCACTACATGCTGCGCTCTGCTGGGTTTACTAAGAGCAGTGCATGTGCAACGGTTAGGGTTAGGTTTAGGAGTAGGAGTAGGTTTTGGCATAACGTGTGGCTTTCAGAAAATCACAAAATAAAACCTTGGAATCCTGGAAAGACTACATGATAAAATTTGAACAAGCATAGTGTTATTTAAATATTTTCTGACAACATTTTTTAAGTAAACCCTACAGATGAATACAGGAAAAATGTACATAATCAGTCATATTATGCAATCAATAATACAAAAAAACAACAACTGGTATTTCACTGGCTTTATGCATGTTACATTTAAATGTACTTATAAAATCAGATATCGCAATATATACCATCTACCGTCTATGGTTCAATTTATATCACGATATGAATTTTATGCCATATCGTGCAGCCCTAGGTCCAATGAACTATGCTCTTTGCGCTAGATTCCAAAAATGCAGGGTCAAGCAGTGTATCTGTGAAGCACATGATCTACTGTAGCATGCTCAGAGGAGAACATTTCTGCCTTGTTGACAGTTTATCGATGTTGCTGCACAGAAAGGAAGGACCCCGACTGTCAGTCTAGCTGCTTTGGACACAGGTAGCCTGTAATAACCCTTCGTCTCTGTTGTCATCCTCCCCTGTTCTGTTAATGGACTCTTCAACATGAGTGGGAATTCTCCGGTTACACTTTTCACCTGTTACCCTGTGATAGACGCTGGCTGCGACTCGTCCTCCAGAGGTGATTGTGATGTTTTGGGCTCAGGGGCGAAGCGCCAGGACCTGATGTTTGCGTCTGGGATGGGCAGGCCGGGTGGCAGAGTAGCTTCTGTGGTTGGAAAGGATGCTGATTGGTCGGTGGAGGTCAGTATACATTCATTATGGACTGTTGACACAGGCATGGCTGCAGGATAGTGGGAGCGGAGTTTTTGTTTGCTCCTCGGCAGCTGAGTGGCTTAGATGAGGTTTCTGTTGGAACGGTATTAATGGTGGGCGCCCACAATTGTCACAAAGGGGAATTTTTATTATGAATATTTCAGAATTTTACTGTGCATCTTTACACCTGCATAATAGGCTTATGAACAGAAAAAACTTGCTCCTGACAAGCGAGGAAGAAGCTACTTGCATTCCTTGCCTCATTCAAATGATTAAATGAGGCTCTAGAATAAAAGCCATAAGTCATTATCTTGGACAAGTTAATCCAGGAAGTAGGATGGCAGCTTTTCTATAAAGTGTGGACATAATGTCCAATTAAAATCTATTTTAAAATGGGTGATCTTTGCATTAAATCTTAAATGATGATTGGCTGTGTGAAATGATGATCACAGCTTCAGCCCTCAGCCCTCGACTGTCTGAGCTGCTGCTCTCTGAACGGCGAAGCAGAATGGCCAAAGCCTATCGCCATTTCTAGCCACTGCAGGACCACAGATGGGCCAGGGGACCTCGTATTAATGTTAAATAATCTCACAGAGTCAAAATTTCAGAATAAGGGATCTTTAAGTTGTTCAAGTTGAATATTTACATAAAGCTTGGCTGATAAATGTTCGGTTGATTTCTACCTTTGGAATGCCTGGACTTTGTGTTATTCTGTTCACACAGACTGAAAGTGTGGACGTAGGCAGTGATTTTGGGAGACATTTTGGAGGCTGCATCACTTCCCCCCCGTACCTGTGCGCTCCCAGGATGAATGGTGCTGATTAAAACAAAGACACCCACTCACCAACTGGGCTTCATCCTCTCCTTAACAACATGGCAGACGAATGGGTGCAGACTCGTGGGACCTCGTGAGAGAGAGTTGGCTAAAGACACGATGTTTTCCCCGACTGGTGGAAACACGGCGAGTCGAGGAGCAGCGCAGGAGCTGCCCGACTGAATTACATCTGTGAATTGATTGTAAGCGTGCCGTCTGAAAGTGCCACTGATTGCAGAGGCGGGCGAATGTGCTGGCGCCTAATTTGATCTCTGGGCGGTTAATGCAATCTGTGTTACAGCAATCAGAGCAGATTGGGATTAATGTGGACGTGCTGGGAGTGGAGAGGATGGGGCACCGCTGAACGTGGTCTGTTCCCACTAATCAATGTCCTATAGACAGAAACATAAAGATCATTACTTCAAATCTCACGCTGTCACCAAGGCGTCTTGGTCCCTCAATTTCAAGTTCCACACTTCTTTCTTCTTGCATTTAAATAATCAAACATTTTATTCATAAAGTGAATTGACATTGTCTGATTTGTGTTGGGCAGACACCAGAAAGGCTTCAGTACTATGAATTAAAGATATAAAAATATTATTTAAAAAAAATCCCATAGGCATTGAGTTTATTTGAGACCTGGTGACTGAAGGTTATCATACGATTTACATCATTTTCATCCGGGAAAGATACCCCTCAAGATGTAAATGTTTAATTGGATAAAATGGATTCACTTTTCTTTGATTTGCATTGCCCCTTTAGCAAATTAAATTCACAAACTCATTTACTGTGGCAAATGCATAGTCTAGAATCTCAGAAATGCATGTGGTGCTACAGTAAGTGTCCGTCTGTGTGTGTTATTTCATGTGTGTGTGAGCCCGAGAGACTGAGCGATTATTATATCGCGAACAGCTCCATGGAGCAGCGGTGTGTGCCAAATTCCACTCATCCCCATTATATTGTGCCAGCTCCCAAATGCCACATTAGCATGTCTGAAGAAGGCTTCTGAACCTGGCCGCCAGCGCTCAGCTTCCTCTCGAACGGTCCCGGGCTCACCGCATCACTATTCCTCGCTCGCCGAGCCTCCGGTCGGCGTTTCCAATCCACCGCGTGGGACGGCGCAGGGTCTCCTGCGAAAGTCGGCTTTGTCGCGCGGGATCGTCCCCCCCAAGGGTCGTTTCAAAGACAGGTGTTGTACGTTCGAGTCGCCTAACTCTTAATCAGGCTTCTTAGCATGAATTAGACATGGCTGCGTTGTGAGGGGATGAGCCAGGATTGCAGCTTAAATCGTGGATCATGAGCCGCACCGTAACCTGCTGGACCGTTCCCAGCATTCCGGGCCTTTACCCCGGCATTAGTGTTTCCCGGCGAGCGGAGATCTGAGCTGTTTCAACCTAGTAAATGTTACATTTGAATTGGACTTTACCAGACAGTGGTATAATGGAGGGGACTTTTTTCTTTTTCTTTTAAAGAACTGTGGCCGTTTGAGACAGAAAAGGGTCCTTGATGCCAATGCCATAGCGAAGGCGAACAAACCCAGGCCGGAGTCTTTGTACCTGCAGTGAAAAAACCGTCCCACAATTCCCTCTTGACTTTTCATCCGGCTCATACGGAATATGAAAGGAACCGCTTGTGCTGTGAAGTGAATGAGACAGATTTGGGGAGTGTTGTGTAATGTTTTGAAGGGCATTTTACAGTATCTTGGTTGTGCTTGATTCGCTAAAATGCCATGCTTTAAAAAAAAAAAAAAAAAAAAAAAAATTAGGTCAAAGGTCAGATGTCCATCAAACGAGTAGGGAGTGGCTTAATTGGCCACAAGTCTTGGGTAAATCATGACTTATAAGGTTGTTTTGCATGTTTCAGTCCCATTTTTGTATTACCTTTTTTTCAATGATTCAAAAACAACAGCTGTAATGAGTAAAGGAAAAAATACAGTTTCAATTATGCTTTGAAAAATACCTTTTTCTCAATATAAAACTAGTATTTTTTTTATTTGGTAACTATTTGGTGGTAGTTGTTTCTAGATGTTGTGAAAAATATTTGTGATGGGTGTGACCATTTTTATTTAAAGTGGTCTCTAGATTTTCTTTGTCCTGGTTATCGTCTTCGCTCTCCTTGGACACTCTGGACTGACAGCTTTGCCATGGAGAGCGTTTGGGCTGCTCCAAAATTAAAGTGCAATTATTCCACTCTCCCTCTCAGCGTGGCAGAAATGAGGCACTGGGAATAGAAGCAGACATTAGGCTGCACTTACCTCTTAAGCTCCCAGTCGCCTTGGTGGGCCGAGGGAGGCGAGTGAAGTGGATTCGGGGATGGGGAGATGGTGATGGCTGGTCTGAGGCGCGGAGGCGTGAGGAGGGGGCGTACTGCAGACGAGCGGAAGTGGTATTTTAACTCACTGGTGTACTCAGCGAGGGAATATTGATTGCTCAGACAATGGGAGGGCAATCAAAAACACATCTGATCGTCCGCTCCCATGTCTTCGCTCGTTTTTTCCCCCACCCCTTCAGTATTTTTTTCCGTCTGTGTAAAGTGGATAGGAGTGAAAGCCATTAACCCACCCACCTCCACCAAAAGACTGTGGACCCCGACACCTGACGTCTCCATTCTCCACGACCAGAAAGATTGTGAAGGAGAGTGCAGGTTAACATTCAGGAGAGGTTTAACGTCTGAGAGGCTGTTACCCTGTTCTAGCAGTTTGGACAAGTATTATGTTGTATTAAGCAACAGAGAGAATTCAGTAAAGTTTTATCAAGGTAATTATGTATGTTAAGCACTATGAAACACATTAAACCAGTTTCTACTAGAGAATACCACATTTTGTAATTCATTTAGTTGATCCTCTATTTCCGTGATTCCCAACCTTTTTTCAAGACAAGCCAGGACCCCTTAACCACTATTCCTTTCCGCAAGCACACATTAAAAGAATAGAATGATTAATCACTTTTATTTGCCAACAAATAAACCGTAGTAGTTTTTGTTATTATTCTCCTTGTTTTACACTGTATGTAATGTATAGAGTCTGTATCTGAGCTACGGCCCGACAGAATTCAGCCAGAGCTCGACCCGAGCCGACTGTTATGCAATGTGGTGCATATAAAAAAAAGTCACACAGTCAGTGCTTTTACTGCACCATTTCCATACAGCTATGACCCTGTAAGCTCTTGCGATGTTCAGCTTTTTTAAAGCCCGGCTTTCTTAGTGCAAATGAACAGGTTTAAAACATAATCGACAGCTGCTTGTCTCTGTTTCACCTCGTCATCTCTCTCGCGATAATTAAAAAGCATCACCTGATGACAGTGGCTGAGAATTTCAAATCAAATGAACATTTAGTTTTAAAAAAACAACATTTAATAAAACTAATTTACAACAGGCAATACACTTTTACCAATCACAGATGTACAAGCAGCGAGTAATGCAGAAAGGATAGATACTATACGAGCCAGCTGCAGGGTCTCATTTATAAAACTTTCAGCTCGACCTGAATCGACCTGAGCCCAACTGAAATAATAAAAAAATTGAGCCCGAACCCGACTCGACTCGGGTCAATTACATCTCTAACAACTTGCACATTTATAGAATGTTTTCTATTTACATTAATGAATCCATTTACATTTCAACAGCTGTTGTGCATAGATCAGAAGTGTAGATTAAGTTCAGATTTATTTCAAATGATATGTTTACATATATATTCACTATAATATGTGACAGAAAAAGGCAAATTAAATTAAATATGATGTATTACTCACTAGCACAAGGAATTATTATATATGTTGTAATGCTTTCTAATATGTCTAATATGTTATATATGTTCTCACTGCTTTCTAATGGTGATTGGTTAAAAGCAGAGGACACATTGCGCTGTGTGCACCGTGTGCTGCGCTGCAGTGTTTCACAATGACAATCAGTAGTAATAATTATATACTTTATGTCAAAAATGATTGATGGCATATCTGTATGAGGAAAAAGCGCGTGATTTATGACCATCTACCCTTCTACATTCTCCCCTTCTCCACTGGACAGTGGACACAGTGCGCGTAATTTATGGCCTTCTCCCTTTCTGCCTTCTCCATCGGACCCTGCGCGTAATTTATGACCTCCTTCCATCCTTCCCCCTTCGGACATCTGTTATGTAAGACAAGTATGTTCCCGCGATGACCATTCTTACATAAACACTTAGACAGGTTTTAAAAACAGATGTCTTACCACTCGTTTACAAACTATGGCTGTTGTGGGGTGTTATAAGCCAGCATACCATTACCTCTTTCTCGCAAACACTGAATCAACGTGTGACATACAAATCTCACACACACCTTAGAACGTTCTTTTAAAACAGAAACCTTATTTTTAAGTGTATGGTTTTACTCAACTACTGTTTCAGTGTTTAACACGTTTAAACACAATACTTACATAGACTTATTTTAAAAATACAAACGGATACTCTATTCATATACTGACTGAAATATGGTAGAACCCCCATTTTGTATGTAGGAAGTATCATAGCATCTTTCAGGACATACTCTATCGCTCTATCCCATGTGATGCATTACAGATGTCATATACACTTAGACTAACTTTAAAACATGTTTCCTTATCACTTGTTTACAACTACTGCTATTGCTGATGGCTTATGCCCCATTTCTCCCAATGACATCCCTTTCCCCACGCACATCCCTCCCCGGGTTCATCACACATTCTTCCCCGACACCTAGCAGGGTCTCATATTGACACACACACACACACACACACACACACACACACACACACACACACACACACACACACACACACACACACACACACACACACACAGACCAGAACAGAAACCTTATTTAAATGATATATGTTTTAAAAAACTGTTTCTAGTTAAAGAAAAACTATTTTGGCTTCAAACAATGTTAATTTCATACCCCTACTGTTAAAATAAATGAAACCGTTTTATGATTTCCCTCACACACACACACACACACACACACACACACACACACACACACACACACACACACACACACATACCCCTAGCACATCCTCCAAATCTTTTTAACACCTAACGCACCATATGTTTTTACAACGTGAGTCATCTGTTTCCACCATTCTCGCAAACGCCGAATCAACGTGTGACCTTTTACAAATATCACACACCCCTTTAGAACTTTCTTTTAAAACAGAAACCTTATTTTTAAGTGTATGGTTTTACTCAACTACTGTTTCAGTGTTTAACACGTTTAAACACAATACTTACACAGACCTATTTTAAAAATACAAACGCATACTCTATTCATATACTGACTGAAATATGGTAGAACCCCCATTTTGTATGTAGGAAGTATCACAGCACCTTCAGGACATACTCTATCGCTCTACCCCATGTGATGCATTACAGATGTCATATACACTTAGACTAGCTTTTAAAACAGATTTTCTTATCACTTATTTACAACTACTGCTATTGCTGATGGCTTATGCCCCATTTCTCCCAATGACACCCCTTTCCCCACGCACATCCCTCCCCGGGTTCATCACACATTCTTCCCCGACACCTAGCAGAGTCTCATATTGACACACACACACACACACACACACACACACACACACACACACACACACACAGACCAAAACAGAAACCTTATTTAAATGATATATGTTTTAAAAACTGTTTCTAGTTAAAGAAAAACTATTTTGGCTTCAAACAATGTTAATTTCATACCCCTACTGTTAAAATAAATGAAACCGTTTTATGATTTCCCTCACCCACACACACACACACACACACACACACACACACAGACCCCTAGCACATCCTCCAACAAAGCTTTTTAACACCTAACGCAACATATGTTTTTACAACGTGAGTCATCTGGTTTCACCATTCTCGCAAACACCGAATCACGTGGGACTTACAAATCTCACGTGCGCACACACACACACAGAGGCCTATTTAACAAGAGAGGCCCACGAGGTCTTCATTCAAACGGTTCGACATCGCAAGGATCATCACCGACTATGGACTCTCAGTAAGTTTTTCATAACACATAAACTATAAGTCTTGTTACAACGTATGTGTGTGTTTTATTTATTTATTTGTTAATAGGTGTAACTTTTCTGTAGAACCACTCGAAGGACCATCAAACCTGGCGTGTTTTGAAACACCGGGGTTCGAAAGTCTATGGACCGAGGGTTTTGGTGCGGGTGATTCTGAACCACAAATTTCATACCAAGGTAATTGTAAAAACCACAGATCCTACTAATAATAATACCACTACATAGTTGTGAGTGTGTGTTTTTGACCGTGTATGCATTCTAATAGCAGAACATTATCCAAATTACAACGTTGTAACCGAGGATGTTGGATGCTCAGCCGACAGTTTAGGTAATATATTTATGACTATCTAATACGGTTTTTATGAAATTTTCATCATATGGTTGTGATTGTAATATCTCTCGTTCTGTACAGCAACCATCAGACAACTAGTGGGCACCATTCCTAAGCCACGCGTTGATGATACAGGGGTCGACAAGCCGTCAGGTCGGAAGGCTACACGCAAACGCAAGCACCTAGCTCCCGTGGTGGATCTGTGCGTGGAAAAGGCACAAAAACATATGGTGAAAAAGCCGCAAGGTGTGTATTACATATGTTTTAACACAATTTATTATTATTTTAATAAAATATTGACAATCAGGTTTGATAAAACTATCAGGAAAGAAGACGAAAACAGCTTTCAAGCTCCCGGAAAAGCCAGAAGGTGTGTATTTACATGGTTTTAACGCAATCGTTATTTTAATGAAATATTAAATTTTAACATCGTGTGATTTTGTTACAGGTAGAATCCCCGTAAACGTTGATCTCGACTTTGTCACCGATTGGACCAACGCGGATTACAAAGCGTGGGATGCTGTAGATTTTGCCAGATCAGACATCGCTACGCAAACAGAACCAAACCACATCGACCCACAGAGGTACCGGCGGTTTTCTAATCATTCTGAATGCTGTGTATGCCTTAAACAGGTATTAGATAACATTGTTAAGGTGTATGACTTGCAAGAAAAGTTGATTAGTACTGTGGGGATTATAGCCAAAGCTGTAGAACATACATCAGATCTGAAGCGTGTTGATTGGTCATCGTTATCAACGGTTTTGTTGCGTTTAAGTGGCATTTCACGTGTGTAAGTGGTGTTTTAAACCTTGTTGTCAACCATAATGGAGTCGTCTAAACGTCAATGTATTGGTGGTGATGCAGTGGACAATTTTAATAAAACACTACACGACATGTTAAACGTCGAGACATGGGGGGAAATTGAGATGTTTAATAATGTTTTACATCAAATTCAAAATGGTTGTGGTGCTGAATCTGATCCAGTATCCTTAGAAGGATCGTCGATAAGGCATGCTGTGATAGACGGGTATCATGTTACACATAAACCACGGTTCAATGGGGTGGTACTGCGTCGTGATATTAATTTCAGATCCGTTTCGAGCAGCGACATAACATCATATATTTCACACATCCACGATGTATTCAAAGACATCGTAAAATTCTCACACACACTGGCCGGACAGAGCGGTGTTTTCGACGTCGCACTGAGTGGCGATACCCTGGTTTCAGATGTTAATGCGATCCTTTCACCCGCGAATAACCATTCGTATGAAATTCTGATGGACGCCATCGAAAAAATAATCCAAAGCAATAAAAAAATCATGTGCGATGAGACACTACACCTGACTGTTTCAATCGCTAGAGGTCGTGATGGGGGCGCACGGCGTAAATTGCGTGATTTGGCTCATGATCAGATAATAAGCAAGAACAGGATGAATCTATTCTGCCCCGTTAATGTCACAAACCAATTGTGCTTCGCGATATGCCTGGCAAATTTTGTAAACCCTGAGAAACCAACAGCTTATTTAGAAAAATTGGCTGCCACATTTCAGACACGGTGTGGACTACCTATTCACCATAAAGTCGGCTTTAATGATGTTCCAAAATTTGAGAGCTTATTGGACATCAAGATTGTGATCTTTTACAGATCAGACGTAGGGGTGTTGCAGAAATTTCAAACTAGCACTGTACCGCATACAAAAACAGCCTTTTTATACATACACGACAGCCATTACTACGGAATATTAAACCTCAAGGCGTTCATGGGGGTGCCGTATGTCTGTGAATTCTGCTATGCCGGTTACACTTCGTTCCGAGAGCATGGTTGCAAATACAGGTGTGATGTTTGTAACGACCCCGGATGCCCTTCAAGGGTCACAGGTTCGAGATATTGCTCGTCTTGTGGGAGGTTTTGCAAGTCTGATTATTGTTTTGACAAACATAAACAGCCGCGTCCTATGAAGAGCGATCCTGGCGTGGTGGCGTCAAATTGTGATCTTACAAAATTTTGTAAGAATTGTAACAGGCGTTACCACGTTAGTGTTAAAAAACCCAAACCACACACGTGTCCGACACCACACTGTGTTCATTGTCGTGAAGAACTGATTCCAGACGCTAAGCATGAATGCTTCATACAACCCATTAGATTGAAGGAGACAAACAACCACTACATTTTTTTTGATTTTGAAACACGTTTCGAGAACGGCAAACATCATGCAAATTTTGTTTGCGCAATTACATTTACAGGTGTGGAGTTCACGGCTGAGGGTGACGGGTGTGTGCGTGAATTTGTGAATTGGCTCCGTCGACCGAGGTTCAACGGTTTCACATTTTTAGCACACAACGCTGCAGGGTTTGATAATTTCATACTTTTGGAATATTACTCCAAAAACGGGATCAAACTAGATGTGACAATGACTGGATGCCGTCTGATATTCATGTATGATGCATGTTTTAAACAGCGTTTTATCGACAGCTATTCTTTTCTACCGATGAGTCTGGCAAAAACAACAGCTGCGTTAAATCTCACCACCACAGAAAAGGGTTATTTCCCACACAAGTTTAACACACGCTCAAACAGCCATTACATAGGCCCATACCCGGATAAGACCTTTTATGGATATGACAACATGTCCAATGCTGGCAGACGTGAATTTGATGACTGGTACAACGAATCAGCGTGCGGTGTTTTTGATTTTCAGAAGGAACTCCGTTTCTACGGTCGAAACGACGTCGTGCTGTTAAGAGAGGCGTGTCTGAAATACCGTGACGAGTTCATAGAATGCACGGGTCTAGACCCTTTTGGTCAAACCACGTTGGCGTCGTGCTGCATGGCTGTATACAAAACACACTACCTACCGCGTGATACACTCGCTCTTACACATAACAACGCGTACACAAGCCAAAACAAGGCATTTTCAGACATTAGCATCGAATGGCTGGAATATGTCAAAACAACCAGGCATGTGCACATCCAACACGCTCTGACAGAGGGTGAGGTTGTGGTTGGGAAATACTGTCTTGACGGCTATTATGAAAAAAATGGTCGTAAATACGGTTTAGAATTTAATGGGTGTATGCATCACGGACATGATTGTAAATACACACCCACCCAGACTCATCCTTTGTCAAGGCTCCCGTACAGTGTTTTAAGAAGGCAATTTGATGATAAGATTGAAACCCTCACCAAGGTGTACGGCTTAAAAGTCGAAGTTATGTGGGAGTGCCAGTGGCGTCGTTTAAAACAGGTCGAACCATCAGTCATAGAGTTCATGTCGACATATGCACACCCCAGTCGTCTAAAGCCGAGAGACAGCCTCTTTGGCGGTCGAACGAATGCGTACAAACTCTATCACAAAACATCGGACGGTGAAAAAATTCGTTACTTTGATTTCACCAGTCTCTACCCGTTTTGTCAATCATCAAAGGAATATCCGATCGGCCACCCACAGATCATTTTGAAAGACTTTGATAGTCTCGAAAATTACTATGGGTTGGTTAAAGCAACGGTGTACCCGCCACGTGGTCTCTTACACCCTGTGTTGCCATACCGATGCGGCGGCAAACTAATGTTCCCGCTTTGTAGAACATGTTGTCATCTTGAGAATCAAGCGTCACCATGTACTCATACTGACGGCGAGAGATCTCTTTCGGGTTGTTGGGTCAGCATTGAATTGATGAAAGCTGTACAGATGGGCTATGTTTTGGCAGAGATTCATGAAGTGTGGCATTTTGAACAAAGATCAGAAACGTTGTTTGCAGATTATGTGAAAACGTTTCTACAATACAAGCAGGAAGCCAGTGGGTACCCGCCGGGGGTTGTGACGGATGTTGAAAAGCATGCATACATTGAAGATTATTTTCAAAAACAGGGTATCCGTCTGAATCCTGAAAAAATCTGTTCAAACCCTGCAAGGAGAAATATTAACAAACTCCTATTGAACTCACTTTGGGGCCGATTTTCAATGCGGGAAAACCTTCCATACACAGAGTTGTTGAAAGATCCTGACGACTTTTCGCGATACATTTTTGGGGGCGGTCGTGAAATCACACATTTTGCATTTGTCTCGGACGAAGTGGCATTGGTTCAGTGGCGTTATGCAGACGGTTATGGCGCTCAAATGCGTGACATTAATGTGTTTCTTGGAGCGTTTACAACGGCTCATGCACGCCTAGAATTATATTCTGTGATGGAGAAATTGGGTGATCGGCTGCTGTACAGCGACACAGACAGTCTAATCTTTGTCTCAAAAGATGGTGACTGGGAGCCACCCCTAGGTCCATATCTGGGCGATCTTACTGACGAGGTAGGCCCCGGGGATTACATTACAGAATTTTGTTCAGGCGGTCCGAAAACATATGGTTACATCACCGCTAACGGTAAGACATCCATGAAGGCCAAGGGTATCACTCTCAATGCTGAAAATTCAAAAGCTGTAAATCTACGCTCTCTGGTTGATTTGGTTAACAGCTATGTAATAGATGGAGACCGGTCGCAACATGTTTTAACACGCACAAACACAATTACCAGGAATAAAAGACACCTCACATTACATAACAAATCAGATGTCAAAAGGTTCAAAGTTGTGTACAACAAACGAGTCCTGCTCCCAGACTTTACGACGCTCCCCTATGGGTATTGACACAAGATGACTTTGAGAGATGTCACAGGTAAATATGTAAATAAAACATTTTTTTTTTTTTTTTATGTCTGTAACATCTGTATATATGTACAGTTTTCTATTATTTGTATCTGTGTGATTTTCAACATGTTTGTAACATATTGTATATATGGATGTTTGCATTATTTGCATATGTGTGATTTTTTCAATATGTCTGTGACATTTGTATGTTTATATTTGTATTTTTATGCTATTATATGCATGTGTGTTATTTTCTACAATAAAAATTTATGTGTGTCATCTCAGGATTCGATCTCAGATTGCAACATCCGTTCTCGTGTATAGTAAGCGGACCATCAAACTCTGGAAAGACGTTTTTTGTGAAAGCGTTAATAGCCGATGCCGACCGCTTAATATCTACAACGATTGAAAACATTGTCTACATTTACGACTGCTGGCAACCTCTTTATGACGAGTTGTTAAAAATTAGGAATATTAATTTTATACAAGGTATTCCTGACACACTATCGGACGACCAACTCTTGCCGCCGACCAAACCATCGCTATTAATTATCGATGACTTAATGGATGTTGCGAGTGGCAATAAGCAGGTTGAAAAAGTGTTTACACAATACGTGCATCATAGAAATCTCAGCGCTATCTACATGGTTCAGAATTTGTTTTTTCAGGGGAAATCCAGCAGAACAATCAGTTTAAACACAAATTACCTAATACTTTTCAAAAACCCAAGAGACAATACACAGATTGCTGTATTAGCGAGACAGATGTATCCGGGTAATACCAAATTCTTCCTTGAATGTTTTAAAAACGCTACTGAAAAACCCTTTGGCTACCTCATGATTGATTATAAATCTAGAACACCTGACACACTTCGTCTCAGAACGGATCTGCTTTCAGAGTATCCGGTGGTCTATGTTCAGAAAAAAAGAGTTTAGACGCTGATATGTCTAATCGTCTTTATAGAAATCTGCCGCTTCTAAAACTCTTACTTAAGGCTAAGCCGATACAGAGACGTCTCATTTTACAAGAATCTTCGAATGAGTTGATTCTAACCTTATGCGAAGTGGCTTTGAATGTGCTCAGCGGTACAATACCATTGACAAAGTCACAATATAAAAAGTTGGAAAAAAGAAAAAAGCTATAAAATTCATAGCCGATAAAAAAATTGGTGTGTTAAGAAAGAAATATGTGATCAATCAAGAGGGCGGGTTCCTTTTACCTCTGTTAAGCGTCGCAGTTCCCTTTATAAGCAGTTTAATAGCGTCAAGACAGGGGGGCTAATGGAACACGCTGAAAGGATGTATTTGGTACCCCAGCGACAGCTGGACAGGTTAAAATACGATGGTGCACCTATACCTCTGAGACAACGCGCGGAAAATGATTTGGATGCATCGATAAAAAGTGTTTTGGACAGAACTGATTTGGGGGATTATGAAAAAGCCAAATTATACTCGACACTCTTGCAGAGGTATATATCGGTGGTTAAGCAGGGTGATCATGAGACTAAATCGATAACGCTTAACCTACCACAGGCATCTGAAAATGTACAGACATCACCCACAGAAGCAACGACCGTTGATGACGACGCTACGGTTAAAGAGGTTTTACAAAATGTACCGCAGAGAAGTAAAAGGAATGTCCGGTATATATTAGAAAAAATGATGAAATCACAGGGGGTTGCTGCATGGGGTAAAGATGGCGAATTTGTTTTCAACGGTACGATCATTCCAGGATCTCACATTTTCGATTTGGTTAAGAACGTTACCACGTCTCAATCTATGAATCCTCATAGGAGACCCGAGGGGTGGCGTGAATTCCTGAGTGCTATAGCAATGTTGAACATACCTCTTTCTACGGTTCCAAACAGACGTGTTAAAGATGAGGTCAATTCATTTAAAAACATTAACAAGACTTTTACCACCCGTGATGATGATGGTGATTCAGAACCACCCGTGTTTTCATCGCCACGTTTAGATACAAGCGCATGGTTACATTTTTAAAAAGTGTATACAGTCTTGTTTAAAACGTGTTTGAACATGCGATGACAATAAACAAACTTGATGATACATATATTTGTTTTTCGACTCATTTATTTAGAATAAGATTTTTTCATAAACACCTCACCAGATTGTATACATTGAGAGTTTTTAAACATATCACAATTATAGACATGCGGGTGTAGTTTTTTCACAAATAGCGAGACCTTTTTATCATTTTTAGTCAAGTCATTGGAATATTTAGATAAAACATCTTCATAGCTCAAACCCTTTGACATGTGGTAGAGAAAGAATACACAGTGTTCGCCGCACGTAACCGATGATAAATCCTGAACCTGTTTATTTGAAAATTGTACATTGTAACATGTAGTTTTTAGAAATTTATAAACGGTTGACGGAAACATCTTGCTGTCTGGTCTGTTTCCAAAACTGTCAAAAAAACAACCGACGCGGTCTTCAGTTATGTACACAGCTAACCAGTGTTCACCCGGTTGGTCCGAACTGTGTGTGTTAATTATCACAGATGCTGGTAATGTTGCCACAGGTCTTTTGGGTAATTGGTCGGACGGCAGTACGCCTAAAAAACACGTGTTTGTGGAGATTTTGTCCATAATATTTAATAGTTGTACGGTGTTCATTAATTCAGTAGTGGTCCACAAGAATCTGCCTGCGATTGGACACTTCAATCATGCTATCAAATATAGCGTAAACTATTAAATTGATAGTGTTTCGAAGCGGTTGTCTAAAACGCATTTCCAATCTGATGTTCCCTGATCTAATTAACGACATGTGTTGGCTGCATTCTTCGTCCGGCGTGAGGTTAAAAGCGTAGAGTGTGTAACCGTTCAAGAAATCCTCTCTGTCGATAGACAACGCCCGATTTTTTAGATGTCTGCCGGTTGATAACGCCAACTGATAAAACTCTCTTATAGCAGAACCTTCTATGTACTGTGGTTGAAACGGCTTGGCAGGGAATTGCTGTCCGTCCACATACACTGCTAGGAATTCTAAATCATAATGTTTGAATGCAAAAGGGTTTTTAGCATAAGATCCTGAAAATGCGTCATTATCAACCATCCCAATCACAATGGCTTTTGGTAGTGTCCCCAAAAACAGGTTTTCCTGATTAGCGACGCGTGTTCCGGCGGGCACTGAGAAATTTTTTAAGTATACCCTGTCGATAGGGTATTTAGCTGTTGCTGTGAGTAATGCCTGCGCGTGTCCCAACCTGACAGCGGGTGACACTGAAACCTTTTTAACAAACATGGACGCTGCCAGTATGTTAATTTTATAACCCAAATTGTCACTGCGCATTAAGCAAAATTCATCTTTAGCACGTGTTAATCGAATTTTTATATCAACGCCGTTCAACATGAGTTTTTCTTGAAAAAAGATATCGCTGTGTATGGGAGATAATAATTCAACAACGCTACTAGCATTAGTGAATGCGGCCCTCTTGTTCAACCCCCGGTTTGCTCCAGCCGGATCCGCAGTATCCATATGACCCGCAGTATCCTTGTAAAATAGGCCCGCTGAGAAAAGCGTTTCTAACGCATGACGGTCATAATTTATCAAACATTCAACAATACTTCTGTACGGGTAAGTATTTGAACTCTGTGAGATCAGCCGATCCCCCAGGGATACGTCGACCTGTGAAAATATTGTAGCTCCGGGGTAATTAACCAAGCCGACTGGTGCCCCCTCATCTACATCGGTGCCGTCCGGTTTAGTGATCTTGAGTCTTGTGTATAAAAGTGTATTGTTTAAATCAATATAGTCTTCACCGTTTCCAGCTATGAAAAACTCCAGGGGTGCCGAGTCAGTCAGTGCCGAGATAGGCGGCACTTCGATGTATGTACTTTTTTCTATAGACAACTGCGTCATGGGGACTGTAAACAAATCCAACTCTGACTTTACGCATTCATCGGACATCCCGTGTATTAACGCCATGACTAAAAGATGTTTTTTAAATTTCTTTTAGTCCGATACTCATGCATGCGTTGTTTACCCCTCGAGTTTCTTTTAGACACTGAGTTTTGTTTCTTCTTTACATTGCTTTTCTTGCCATGTGTGATTCGTTTTACACCCGGCGGTTTGTGTTCATATCGCCTGTTCATTACCATCATACCTGAACCATCTTGTCCAACATCATTTTGTCTAGGTCTCATGACATTCGTTACTACATCGGTAACAATGTTCTTTGCCGCCGATTTTAGATGGGGTTTTGCTATAGCGAAACCTTTTTTCAATAGCGGTAGTGCCATTCGGAAAAGACCTCGGAAAATACCGCCAAGCCCTGCGCCGTACATGGAAGGGGCGCCATAAAAACCTGGAATCCCACCCCCAGCTTGGTTTTGATAATACGTCACATAACGATGAGGGTCTATCGTGTACGGATTAAAAGCCTTCATAGTTTCTCAAATTCTTTGAGATTGCTTCGTGGGTCTGAAGTGTAGTTTTGTAACCACCTTGCCGTACTTAAATGGTATGACACAATTCTGATCTGATTTCACTTCTACAGCTATATCGCTGATGTGTGATTTCGAAACACGTACGTAGTGCGCTCTGTCATACTTGACTGTGACAAACTCTTTGTTTTTCCCGGTTATATGTACACATCGTAGAAGGGGTACAAAATAGTCACCCACCGCCTGATATTCTATAAAGTCTGTATAGACAAAAAGGCTATATTCGCCACCATACAGGTCGGCCGGATATGATGCATATGCTCGACTCAACGGATCCACAGTAATGCTTGCGTCAAAAAATTCGTTATTCTTAAATCCTAAAATAATCCTAAGCTTGCCTGATATCGCTATGGTGACAGGTTTGTTCGAATAGACATAAACCTTATTAATAAGGTCATCATAACCAAATGTAACGCCGTGTACCCTGGTATAGCCGCTTATCTCTTTGACTATGTCTGTAATGCTTGTGTAATAACCTACGCGTATTGTAACATCCAATCTCTCCCCTGTTATATTATTAGTCAAAAAGATGATTTTGTCATCCTCTCCAAAAGTCGGCCATGATCGCGGGTACTGGAATTCAATCAGCGCTACTTCCCAATCGCCCTTTAAAATAATAGGTTTCGCGAGTTTGGTCCTATACTTTGATATGGTATTATCAGGATATACGCTCTGTGAGGCATTACACGGCAGGGTTACATAAAAGCCTTCGTCCCCCATGGCGTTGTTTTATCGTGAATGAAAGACTGATTCTGGAACAAACTATTTAAACATCTACTACGTCTTTTTCATCAACCCAAGAGTTAAATTTTTCAGGCCACCCCAACCACTTCACAAAGACCATGCGTCTTTTCCCCATGTTCTTCCTTTCCAAAATTTTCTCAACTTTAAACGGTTTATTACTGATTAGTCTGATCTTTTGCAATTCTTCTTCATAAAAGGTACCGTCTATTATATCGCCGTCATAATCTACCAATTTGTAGACCGGTGGATTACGCGGGATACATGCTGATATAGTAAAGAATTCATCTGTGAAGTTTTGTTCATATCCTTTTGTGAATGCACCTCTTGCTTTAGAAATTCTTACAACGTCGCCTGTTTTGTAATTGAACGTAACATTTTTCTGCTTCGCATCGTTCACACCGTACAATGACTGAAACACTCGTGCTTCATTTGTAGAGCAGACCTGTGCAGGTTTCATTTTAATGCTACGATGGTAGCTTGCATTGTATGACTTTATTAAATCAGGAAGTACGTCTATATACCTTTTAGAATTGACCGATGTCAGATATCGCCACATTCTACCCTTAATAGTCCTGTTAAAACGTTCGATAACGCTTGCCTTTAATTCGCTACCTGTGGCAAAATGGGTGATGCTGTGTTTTCTCATTAGATTTTGAAATCCTTTGTTGAAAAACTCCTTTCCTCGATCGGTCTGTAATTTTTGAGGTACTCGTCCTTCCTTTAGAATAGTTTCAAATGCTCTAGTCACCTCAGCTCCGGTCTTGTTTTTTAAAATACGACCCCACGCATGTTTACTAAAAACATCTATACACGTTAACATGAATTTATAACCATCGTTTTCCTTTGAATACATAGACATGTCAACAAGATCTGCTTGGAATTGTTTGTCTATACCATACACCACGACTCTATTCCGCTTGTATTTTAAACGCGCTGGTTTGTGTAACGTGTATGCATCCTCCCCTGATAACCAGTCAGAAACCGTCTTATTAGACAACCTGACCCCTGTATTTTTAAACACGGCATCTTTTAACCTTGTTTTACCACCGAAGGAGCCCTCGCTGTCTGGCGTATAGTAGTATTTTTTTAAAAGGTCAGTCATGATGGTTGCTTCGTGAAATAATGACACATTCTATTTTGGCCACACATTATTTATTTTCAAATTATGCGTTGTCGAGGTAATGTAAAAATTTCACACATACGTCTAAATCACTCTCAATAAGGTATAAACATTCATCATGACATTTTCAGATTTAACAAATCTTTTGACTGAAACCCATGTTTACAGAACAGTCTTCTCACCCCAGCTCTTTAGCGCTTCATAAATTACATCAGCACTTTGTGAGTCAGCAAGTCTCTCAGTCATCTGATCCAGCCTCTGGAAAAAGAAAGGTTCATCTTCTAATTCGTAGGCCAGCGCCCCCACAGCACCGTTGATTTTCTGAGGATGTACGTAGAGGCCGCACGCTGTTAGAACGTTTGTGATGAGGTGGTGCGTCTCAGGCTGGAAAAGTCTCTGCTTTATCTTGTCCATGTTGGTAATGTAGAAATATCCCTCCGGCTCATAGAGACACGGGTGTTGGGTCTGACTCGGATGGTCCACCATGCATCCATAACAGGTTTCCCGCAGCAGTCGTACGATAATGTTTTGAAGGATTCTGCACACGCAAAACTTTATGGTTTTAAAAGCTTTTAGTGTGGAACTAGTCAATTCGTCGCCATCCCATGGGTTTGAGACATCGCCCACATGTGTCGCAGCCGGTGGTGGCTTCTCATCAGAGGTTTGCAACGACGGGTTGTCTACCAATGGTCCAGGCATGTATGTCAAATTCTGCAACCCCAGACTGTCACCCAGTTTGTCGATCCAACAACAGTCTTCAACAGCATCAGATGCACCATTCAGTCTAACAGCCATGACTTGACAGAACCTGTGATCACCCAGATTGTGTTAGGGGTCTGAGGTCCTGTTCTGCTTTTTAATGGTTAGCCGGTGTGGGGGGTGGTTCAGGGTGTGACGTGGCATTGTCACACTCCGCCTCCCCATGAAAAAGACACACCCTGATTTCGTTGTATCCGGCCAAAATCTCGCTCCATTTAAACAATCTGTCAATCTTCTTGAAGACGTTGTGGAGTATGGCCACATCACACCACGGGTACATCACTTTCACATCCTTTGGCGATCCATACACACGGCGTTCACAGTCAGGCACCACACGACTGACATTCTTACCACTACACACGTAAATGTAAGACTCTGATTTCTGCTCTTGACATCCACCACACATGTAGTAGTGGTTTTGATCCGTAGCACCGGTCCACGATATGTAGAAAGGCCCCGTATTTACATCTTCAATCTTTTTCCACCCGTTATTCTTGAACAAACACCAGTCTTCAGCATAAAACGACACACACAATTGGTCGTCCGGTGTATACTCCTGGTCCGTGTCCACCGAGTACAGTCTCACATGACGCTCCTTCTTGTCAAAAATATAACCGCCGACACGTCCATCGGATAACATCCATTCGTATTCTTCACAGCCACCAGGGTTCTGAAGAAAACTCACCAAGGATCGTGGCCTTCTCCTTTTTGGCGCAAATGGTGTATCACAAACTATCCTGTTTGTAACAGGCGTAGGCGTAATACGTCTCTTCATAGCTGCACCAAGTGGGCTCCCCATTGTAACAGAATCTGTTGTACTCTGTTCAGAGACATCCTACGCCTCTTTTATTACCCTATGCAACCGTGGTAAACACACACACACACACAACACATTAGCCATATGTATGGGTTGGGTTAGAGAAGGGTCAGGGAGAAGGGAAGGAGGTCATAAATTACGAGCAGGGTCCGATGGAGAAGGCAGAAAAGGGAGAAGGCCATAAATTACGCGCACTGTGTCCAGTGTCCAGTGGAGAAGGGGAGAATGTAGAAGGGTAGATGGTCATAAATCACGCGCTTTTTCCTCATACAGATATGCCATCAATCATTTTTGACATAAAGTATATAATTATTACTACTACAATCATTTCACTTTCACTTCACTTTCACTAATGCCACTTACGTTTTTGCTCACCCTCTTCACCCACGGTCGCATTCTCTGCATTGGTTATAAATGAGACTCCAGAGCTGTATGCACCTTTTAGGTCTGTTTTGTCTTATAATAGCTTTTGGAGACCACATGGGGTGACATAAAATGTATAGTTGTTGTATCCTATCTTCCTTAAATTACACAGATAAACCTGTAAACTTCAGAAACTCTGGCTTCAGTGTATTTTTATTATCGTCAGGAGAAGATCACGTTGTAGGAGGAAATATAATGAACGAAGACTAGTATGGAAGCAGGTTTACCTGAACTGGGCTGAAAAATGCTGCAGTGTGTACGGTTCTTCTTGATCTTGGCCTTTCTGTGGGTGAACGATGGAAGCATGAAGCATACATACATTTACATTTACAGCATTTACCAGACGCCCTTTTCCAGAGCGACTTACACTCAGTAGTTATAGGGACAGTCCCCCTGGAGCAACTTAGGGTTAATTGTCTTGCTCAGGGACACAATAAAATCAAATTTTTCAAATCAAATTCAAATTTATTTGTCACATGCACAGTCATACACGGTATGATGTGCAGTGAAATGCTTTCTGCAACTGCTACAGACTACAGTATTGCAAATGTTGCAAGTAAACAATGAACCAATATGCAAATATTGCAAACATAACCAAGTATTACACTTTTACGTCTTTAACATAAAATATGTGTAACTGGTAGGGTGAAGGTGTGCAAATGAGTTACAGTTTTTACAATGTTTAAAGAAAGAAGAAAGAGCCATAAAAGAAAGAGCAGTAAGGACCTAAAAAGCGCAGAGTCATTTTGTGCAAAGGTAGTAAGTGGGATTTGAACCTGAATCTTCTGGTTCATAGGCAAGTGTGTTACCCACTAGGCTACTAGCACCCCAGCGGGGGCCCGGACGCAGCCGCAGTTGCGACAGAAAATTGTGTCCGCCATCATTCTAGCCGCATCTTGGGATATGTCACGTCCGAGTACTGGGCATAATCGAGAGGATGCTTATGCTTCATGCTTACCGAACTTGACTCCTGACTGCCGAGAGGGAAATAAAGTGAGATTGACATTTGCCTGCCTGCCATCTGATTATTACAGACATACGATGGGGGGTGTTCATTTCATGGCTGTGGTCAACAAGATTGCTTATTTAAGCCGTGTGCGTTGCTCATATATAATGCAACACTGGCCCCATGAAACAAACGTACAGCTCGGCCTGATTTAAACGCAGGCTGCTCAGTTTATGGAGAAAGAGGTGAGTGTGGGCAAAAAAAAAAAAAAAAGTGGGGACACGCCCAGGCAGGGCCACTGGAGCGAAAAAAAAGTAAAAAAAAAAAAAAAAAAAAAAAAAAGAAAAGAGCTGGAGTCCTCTGGCCTGGACTGAGGGAGAGGAGAGGAGAGGAGCGAGGAGACGGAGCGCAGCAGAGATGTGTTGGCGTCGACACGCGCAGCCCTCTCGGCTGACCCCGGCGCAGCTCTCACATGCCTCACGTCTGGATGGCGGAGTGCTGTATGACAGGCCCGGCGTCCTGTGGCGCATAAGGGAGCAGAGACAGTGAGGGGGGAGAAGAGCGGGGAGGCGGCTCTGTGGACTAGATGCATTGCTGTTAGTGTATGATAATGTATGTCCAGTCGTCAGTATGACTGTGTGCTGTTGTGTGTGAGATATGTGTGTGTTCATGCAGCGAGTTGGGATTTCGAGTCCATGGGGATTTTGGAATCTGTGTGTGTGTTTTTTATTTTTAAAAAAGCAAGGAAAGAAGCATCACTGGTGCTCCTCTACATTAATAATGTGGTAAAATGCCACCACTCACAGACAGACCAAAGGGAAGCCGCCACTGTGTGATTTGATGTCACATCCAGTTCTTTACTGTCACTCACTCGGCGAGTGTGAGGATGCACACATGCGCCTGGTCAGACTTCATACACCAAGCGGTCTTGATGTTTCAATGAACGGCAGTCTACTTTCACTTAATCCATTAATATTTTTCTGTTATATAATGATAAAAAAGCTGCAGTGTTGTACAGTATTCTCATGAACAGCTTTTAGGTGCGACATTAGGTGATGTCACAGTATTGTCTGAATGTAAATGTTAATGCAAATGCATGATGTCCTGTGACTGCTGTGGAGTGTGATTCTGAGTCTGCTTGTATGGGCATCCCCCCCCCCTTTGAATCAGGAACAAGAAAGTTGCAGCACAGCAGTACCTGTACATTAATAATGTGGGGTAATGCCTGCAGTCTCTAAAAGGCTGAGGGGATGTCACCTCCCATTATCCTGTCACCCTCTCAGGGTATGGAATTTATTCCCCCAGAGAGATGCTGACAGGTCTGTTTCTCTTTGTTTCTTTCTTGGTCTCTCTCTCTCTCCCTCTCTCTCTATATATATATATTTATATATAGATACATACACATACACACACACATATATATGTATAAATGTTATATAAAGGTATACAATGTTTTTTAATGTTTACCAAATGTCTGAATGTTGAACTTTTCGGCTCCTTTTTTCTGTGGTACGTGAATCAGCGTTACTCTCTACATGTCCGGTCTACAGGTCTATATTCAGCAAGAGGCCATGTAGCGACGGTTAAAGGCACATCGCTGCACATGTCTTTACATTTCTCTGTCTCTGCAGCTCGGCTGTGCTTGCTCACACCTTTATTTTCGTCTCTGTGAATTGAACAGGCTGAGACAGCGGCTGTGATGTGTGCGGTGTCTCCTGGCAGCATTGTGGCATGTGTGTGTTGCTGTCATTGTGTGTGTGTGTGTGTGTTTTTGCGTGCAGCGCTTCAGAAGACACACTGAAACTCCTCACACCCACCGCCTCTCTTCACACTCCCTGGATTATCAAAGTATCCCGTCTCCATGGAAGAAGAAAAAAAAAATGGCGGGGGCAGGGATAGAGAGGCTCGGCGGAGACGGTTTCCGTGGCAACTGGCTCACTTAAGCCAGCTGCCTGAAGAAGGGAGGGGATGTAAAGCTACGCTGACTAATGGCAGAACGCCGCCGCTCTGTTTCACACTAGTGTGCGGCACCTTCTCTCTGTCATGCTCATCACTGTTCTCAGATCAGCCTGTCAGGGAATTTGTGCGCCATGAGACACTCCACTTAGGACCACACACAGCATGGGGGGCGACTTCAGTTTTTTTGGCTCTGAGGTTTTTGTTTTCGAAGGTCCAGACTGTTCAAAGTTTAAGACCTGTCTGCCAGTAGGAGTCCACGGTTCAAGACTGTCTGAAGTTTGGAACCCTACTGACCAGAGATAAACCTGTCTTCTTTAGTCCTGGGTCAGCCGTGGGCACCTACTTTAAAAACCAACCTGTCAGTGGGACACTGTCCCGGAATAATAGGGCTCTGCAATTTAGATCCAAAAGATCCAGAGCTTTTCAAGCCTGTCTCAGAAAAGGCCTGACATTCTTAATGTTCACTCTAACCCATTGAGAACATTATGGATGTTATTATTAAACATTATTTTTATGAACCATCAGGGGAAAATCCAAATAGTCTTGTTACCTCAATTTGTCAGAATTTTTCTTTTAATTGGTGCAATGAGCAAGTATTGTCATTACCCGTTTGGTGTTGTACTATGAGTAAATACCACTTATGTAAAGGGTTGGTGTCATTCATTCATTCATTCATTCATTCATTCAATTCCTATGCTCTTCTTGGGTGTGTAGACTGTGGACTAATATCCTTCATTTCACTCTGTCTATTGCTTTTTGCTCAAGCATTTCTTCCTCCGCTTCTTTTCCAACTTTGTTTCATATTCCCTTGTGGGTTTCATTTCAGGGCTTGACAGGCATTATTTGTGGCAGTTTTTTTTATTTATATAATTTTATGAATGTTTGAAAAGGGTTGGTGTGCTTTATTAAATTCATAAAATTTAACATCGATGTAAAGCCCAAATGAAACCCAGAATTTTATTAAGTTGACAATCTAAGACCTGTTTATGGACGCATGGAGTCAATAGCGTCTTTGTGTAGTAAAGCAAAGCGTAACATCCCAAATGCACCATATCATGTTATATGCATCATATAAATTATGTAGCACATGCAGGCAGCAGATCAGTCACAAAGCAAACATCATCCAACCAGCCAGCACTTCAAGATGGAATAACTACTCCATGGCATAATTCTTTCATCTTTATATTCATATTCTTCATGTTCATGTTGTTTCCTTTATCCAGAGCAACGTACGGTCATGTTTTGTCCTGCAGCTTTGTGCTCGCCCGGTTCATAAACCACTGCCACCTCTGAAAACACACTAGTCTCTAGGCTGCATGGGAACACGAGGCGGCATTTTAACATCAATCCAGCAGCATTACAAAAAAAAACATTTATTTCTGGAGTGATTCTAACAATTAACAGTCTAAGCTTGTGACCTACCGAACTGGTAAGATCGGTTTGATATTATTATTTAAAAACAGAGTAGAAATATTACATGAAAGTGTCAATCAATTTTTTTCTGCTTCATCACTCCAATGGAGTATGAACAGTTTGCCTCCACCTGTTAGAGGGTCATGTTTCCTTACCAGGATGCTGCAGGTCATAGGCCTTGTATTATTTATCACATCGGAGCAGGAAAATGCTTAAGGAACATCATTCATATGTGCCCGCCTGCGGAGGTTAAGATAAAACCTGTTCCGTCACTGCTGGTGCCAATCTGCACTGTGTGCCAGGCGTTGCATATTATGTCTGTAGTAAATATTGTCTTTATTTAGCCAAATTAATTAAAAGCTTGTGCAGTGCTCGTTTAGCATGACTTGTTCTCACACCATGGATGCTGAAAAAGGCACCAATTAAACTGAGTGGTGTGAAGCATATGGGCATTAATGACATTTTGCTCCTGGTCATCTGTTTTTAAAAGGATATGAATTGATTCTTAACAATTTCACATTAGGGCTGGGTAATTACACAATCACTGTCGACGATTGTGATAAAGTTAAGCTCGATCTTGGTTATCAGATTTTCACAGTCACATAGCTCGGTAAGCATCACATCTGGGAGTGTCCCATTATTTTGGCAGATTTCAGTGCAGGCGGGCGTTATTTAACTTCTCAAGGACCAAAGTTATGATCATTTTTTTATCAGTTCAGTGGAGCATCGTGGCCGAGGGAGAGTGATGAATATTGATTGAAAAATTGAAGCGTCCGATATGGGAAAGTATATCGTTATCAGGCCTCTATTTTAGAGTCTTTTCACAAAAACAAGTGGGAGATGCAGTTGGCACCAATAAGGCTCTTTTGATTTTAAAAAGTGTTAAAAGGTAGTAAACACTCTCATCCTTGGGTTTTAGAAACACATTTTAAAAAATTTAATCAACACAAGTTAGATTTTTTTTGCTCCTGTAAAGTTACAAAAAGGGGTAGTAGTAGCCTAGTGGGTAACACACTCGCCTATGAACCAGAAGACCCAGGTTCAAACCCCACTTACTACCATTGTGTCCCTGAGCAAGACACTTAACCCTGAGTGTCTCCAGGGGGGGACTGTCCCTGTAACTACTGATTGTAAGTCGCTCTGGATAAGGGCGTCTGATAAATGCCCCAAATGTAAATGTAAATGTCACCTACACCTATATGTTTCTCACCCTTTAAATGATGCCTTGTGTTATTATGGAGCTCCCTGAATAAAGCACACAGTGAAGCATTACATTTATATTTACATTTACAGCATTTATCAGACGCCCTTATCCAGAGCAACTTTGGCCAGCGATGTTAAAATGATGGTATCCTCCATCACCACAATCGTTCATCATGACCCTTTTCAAAATGTTTCTGTATCCAACTAGATGGAGGACTGTGCAGCTGGGCGCCACCGAATTCCTGTTTGTTCTGTAATCGCTTTAATACTTCCTTGCCAGGCCATGCTTGGCAGAAGACTAGATGCTTACAGGATGGCGCAGAGTTTAAGGCTTAAGAGTTTGTCTCCCCCTCTACACATGCGCTTCATTTCTGAGTCTTCCACAGGCCATTCGGCAAACTCCAAACCGACCAGGATTTGATGCGAAACGCCCGAGCTGCTGTTGTCCCAAATATAGTTTCTCCCACTCAGCCATGAAAGACTCAATTCCCTCGAGTTGCCACAAGCACCTAGAAGGCTTTCCTGACTCAATACAGTTACTGTTTCAGGGGGATTCACTGCATAGAATCTTTTGGACTTTTTATGGCTCTGACAAAGTTCAGGTTTTGTTTTGAAGATTCTTCCTGATGCACACAGACACAGTTTTTTTTAATGAGAAATGACTGTATGCGCCTTTATTATGTGCAGGTGCTTTACACTGAAATAACCACACAGCTGTGCAAGTGGTGAACAGGAGGAGATTTCAGCTGTGCAGGTTTGTCCACACAGGTGGCTCTCTGTCATAGTTTTTAGCGTAAAGTTTTTTTGGAGGTGGACTTTCTTGCCTTTTCCCCTTGCATGCCCAACCATCCACCGACCCATCCATCCCTCCTTCCATCCACGAAGCAACAAATTAGCTGTTATTTGAATAAAACTGCATCAGTAAACCATCTACAACTTGTCCAGAACGCTGCTGCTCATCTGCTGACCACATGACCAGTATTTTCCTGTATTTTCTACTCTGGCTCCGAGTTGAATACAGAATTCCTTTTTTTTTGTTCTGTATTGTTTGTTTTTAGTGTTAAAAATGGCCCAATTGTCCAAATTTATTTAAGTGATGAGTTTCACCAACCAAGCAGGGTCCGGTGCTCGGCATCTGTTACTGGTTCCATGGACGAGGTCAAAAACATGGGGTGATCGCTCCTTTGCGGTTGGTGGTTCGAAACTGTGGAAGGTTTGTAGCCTCACCAATCTGTCGCTGTTTAAAGACCTACGTATTTCAGATGGCATTTGGCACTTATACCAGTTTTATTTATTTGATCTGTATAGGTTTGTATTTAGCTTTTTATTGAACTATTTAAGTGTTTTAGTTTTGATGGGTCCAACTGCCAATTTTTTTTACGTTTTTAATGTTTCGCTTTTTTGTTCATTCTTAACGTTGTGAAGCAGTTTGGACAACGTAGGTTGTAAAAACGTGCTATATAAATAAAGATTGATGGATTGATTGATTAATTAGTAATGTCTGTGGCATTAGTAAAAAGAGAGGTGCTGTCTGACATAAATATACAAAAACATGAAAATATCCTTCATTTTAGACCTCACTTCCATCTGTTAGCAACTCTGCCTGAAATCCCTGCCCCCTTTCAAGACCGTTCAAGACATCAGAAAACCTTTCATGTCCTCATTCTGGCACAATTTGCAGTCGGTTGGACAATCTGCTGGACAAAAGTTGGAGAAAAAAATATTATATTTTGAAATGCAGTAGGGTGCTTGACCTAATATGGGCTTGGTTCCTAATGAAAAACTTCAACACACTTGAGTAATGGCCACTGCACTTGGAAGGAATGGAGAGGACTTCTATCCAGATCCACAGAGACCGAAGTCATTAAGGCAACCAGTGTAGCGTCTCCCAGGTGATACGGGCACCAGGTTGCAGGTGAAAGCATCATGGTTCTGATTGGAAGTTGGACAGATTAAGCTCCCCGTGGACCCATCGGCTGAAAAATACTGCTGACATTCCCTTCTTCCCGCTCTCACTCTCACAGTCTTAACCTGAGGCCAAGTTGCACAGGGCACTAATCAAATGGCTTCTCACTGTGGTAAAAAATTTTTGTATCTCATACACACACACACACGGACACACACTACCAGTCAAAAGTTTGGATGCGCCTACTCTTTTATGGGTCTTGCATTTTGTGCATTACATATCAAAACTAAGAATAACAGATGTGAGGTTATGTTCTAAACAGATAGGAAGCAAACAAGGCAAAAAAAGTTGAACATTTGCGTCTCTCCAAATCAGGAAACTTTTGCTGTGATGGCAGCGTTTGACCGTCTTGGCTTCTCTCCACCACCTTAAGTTGCACAACGGGGACGGTATCCAACAGTCCTGAAGGTTTATTCTGAACACTTTCATGTCATTCAATGAGCATCTCATGAAACGGCTTTTGATGATGACAATAGTGAATAAAGCAGCCATGAAGCTAAAAAGACGCGACTCTGAAAAAAACAATGATCAAACAGTTTCTTTAAAATGGCTCCATCTTAGTCTCCATAACCGCCATCCAAACTTTTGGTAGTGTGTGTGTGTGTGTTTTCTTTATTTTCATTGTTAGATTTTCACTGAAGGCATCAAAACTATGAATGGACACATGTGGAGTTATGTACTTAACAAAAAGTGGAGACCTGGTCTCCACAGCCACCTGAACCCAATCCAGATGGTTTTGAGTGAGTGAAGGCAAAGGGGTCAACAAGTGCTAAACACCTCTGGGAACTCCTTCAAGACTGTTGGAAAAGCATTACAGGTGACGACCTCTTTAAGCTCATCGAGAGAATGCCAAGAGTGTTCAAAGCAGTAATCAGAGCAAAGAAACTAGAATATAAAACATGTTTTCAGTTATTTCACCTTTTTTTGTTAAGTACATAACTCCACATGTGTTCATTCATAGTTTTAATGTCTTCAGTGAGAATCTACCGACGTAAATGGTCATGAAAATAAAGAAAACACATGAGAATGAGAAGGTGTCTCCAAACTTTTGGCCTGTACTGTATATAAATTTTTTATACCATCGCTTATTTTTCCTCTGCTGACAAAGCCATCTTTAGCTACTATTGGGATTTCGCTGCCCAATTAGTAATCTGTTGGCAAGTGTAAAAGTTCTGAAACAGGAAAGGAGAAAACAATACACTTGTTAGGAAATGCACCACTGCTGCATTCTGGGTAATAACAGATGTAGAGTAAGCCCTTCCTGTTCCTTCTGGCTGATTATGTGAATTCTCTCTCCGCTGCTGGAAGTGGTGCAGTGTCAGGAGAGTGCTGCCGTTATTGCTGTCACTGTCTTCTGTCCGGCAAAATCACAGCAATGCGTGTGCCGTGTGCCGCACCCTTTTTTCAGGGAGAGAACCCTGTTGAAATGCAAAATTGACCCTTTGTGGGTAGGGATGAGATGACATCTCGATCTTGATAACCGGAAAAGGAAAGTACTTCAGCGTTTTATAAGCCCATGCTGCAGATGGAGATAAATCTGGCAAGAGGCTGGTATCTCCTCAACACCGTCCTCCACCTGGCCATGCAGGAGCCAGACGTGCAAATGGAGGGGATTTTCGAAAGCTCTTCAGAGTGGCCCAGGGAAGCAGTGAAGTATGAGCCGAATTAAATGAGTTTTGGTCCAAGGAAAAATGGAAACTCGTCTGTCAGATCGTGACAGAACTCCTGTAGTGTAAAAAGATATGTGTGAAAGAATGGGCTTGTTAGGGACAAGAAAAGCTTTCAACTCACCAAAATCAGTATTTTTCAGGGCCGGAGCTATTACCTTCCAATTAATTATGAATGGCACTCTTAGAAATCCTATGACATATAATTACATACAGTATATGTAATTATATGTATATAAATACGTGTATATATGTATACACACAGTACATTAAACAGAAGGGCAACTGAATGAACAAATTTGCCAAATTTTAATACATTAATTTGTAACGTGGTCAATAATCAGTATATTCTTATTTTGTAAGAATATACTTGATATTTTTTAAATGTCTTTATTTCTTAACCAAACAGTAGTCAGATGGTCCCTCTGTATTCCTGATGCACTCTCTCACCCTCTCCTCCCTGTGTGAAATCACAATCATTATCTGCGGGCGAGGAGGGGGAGATTAGGAGGCGCGCCACTCGTGCGGACAGTAAATACTGACTATTAGCCCACCGCTGTGCTGACAGAGACCCTAATATGCGGCGGACAGTGTTTAAATACGACGCAGGTGCTGGGCGGCTCGTCAGCCGCTGGCGTTCTGTCAGCCCAAGTGGCCCTCAGCCGCCCTGTGACCTGACACCGAGGTCCCGACCCGTCTGGAACGTTGCCGGCTGCTCCCGACAGCGTGGGTCAGCGCTGAGATTAGCCGTATACGAATACATTCCTAAAATTAAAGCAACGGTTCAGGCGTTTAACAGATGACCGGTGATCTTTTTTGGTGCAGGAGTGGCCCATTTGGTGCAGGAGTGGCCCAGTGGGTAAGGATGCGGACCCGTAATTGGAAGGTCGCAGGTTCGAACGTGCCACTGAGCAAAGCATCGTCCCCTCACACTGCTCCCTGAGCTGCAGTCTTTCACAAGACTGCGCTGAGCTGCAGTCTTTCACAATAACAGACACTTCACTTTGACTTTGACTTTTTTTATTTTCATTTTTGTGCAGTACAGCAAGAATCTTTTAGTACCTTGTTTTACCCCCATGCATCCCAAACTCACAAACAATGTGGACATAGTCACTGGTTTTCCATTTTGCAGGACATTTGCACACATTCGATTACCTGTATTTGGAGACATGTTACTTGCTGCTCCCGAGCGTGTTAGATGCATCACAGTCTATGCGAAATCAATATGTTAGATTAGCTTTTGAGGAACGTTGAGAAAAGCTTAACTAGTTGTGTGCTTGTTTTTGTTCACGCTCATCACTCCTTTCCTGAGCCTCCCATGGCATCCTCAGCGACAAGATACTGATGCCAACTGACAGACGTGAACATTGCCGATGGCATCATATGCACTGATAATGACCGTGTTCTCAGTGCTGACTTTCTACATCTTCAGAAACAGTTTGGTGTCATCCTGAAATGCGAACTTTCAGGTGAGGTTCAAGTGACATTTAGCATGAACGTTCACTGCGTTCACTATAGTGTCCATGTCCATGACCTTAACTCTTGTATTTGAAAACATCATGTGACCAAAATTTTATGGCATGCATCGTGATGCATTGATATCGAGGCACTGACAATCGTAATCAAATTGAACTGTGGGACCAGTGAAGGTTCACACCTCTACAAGGTACTCTGAGGTGCCAGACTGCTCCCCGGGCGCCTGTCATGGCTGCCCACTGCTCACTAAGGGTGATGGTTAAAAGCAGAGGACACATTTCGTTGTATCACCGTGTGCTGTGCTTCATAATGAAAATCTCTTCACTTTGACTGTGAGGTGTAAATAGGGGACCGAGGACTCCTCCCATCAGCACTGGACACATTTATAGTGATTGGGTCTCCCTCATGAGCAATTAGCAGGGCATACGAATGAGTTTTTCATTCGTTTTTGTCTTCTTGTTTAGTATTTTACTTGTGTGTGTTTGAGTTTTTGTAGACGTCTGTCCCACGCTAAGAAAACTAGGCGAGGCCTTGAATGATTTATTCATGCGGAGGTCACTGCATAGCTGATGGTCTGTTACCAGGGCTGCGAGGCCAGTGTGAACCGGGTAGAGCGAGAGCGGGCGCGGCGTGGGAGGCTGTATTTTGATGCCACCTTTCTGTTTAATTACATGAGAGAAAAAGCCATGCTGCTGGAATCTCCGTTTGGTATTTCTCTTGACAATCTTTCACTCGTCAGGTGATGAACACAGAGGACATGGGGAAGAGAGAAAGCGATCGGAATCTCGGAAGGAGTGTTGCTGGATCTGGGCTGAGCTTTTCAGAGGTGCACACACAGCAGCCGTATTATAGACAATCAAAAATGAGTTACAGCAGAACCAGGAACTGGGTTATGATGGGAATGTTTACCGTACCTTCGACTTTCTCTTTCTCTCTTTGCAAAGTTCCATACTCCAAGGAAATTGCTCATGTGAATACAGTTCTTCTGGGCTGTTTCATTCTACCCCACTTTCTCTTCTAAACCAACACTTTTAAATGGAAGTTTTGCTCGGTGGTTAACTGATTTGTCTGGCACTATAATAGATAAATGAACATGTTTGCTAATGTCACGTCATGTAAATCAGGATTTGAGAAAAATAAAGAAATGGCTGATCTTATAAATTCCGACCCAGTCATTTTTAACACTGAGACTTTACTGGTGTTTTTATAATCTATGTTAAGTTCTTGGAAGTTCATAGCTGGTCTACCACTATGCACCATCCGACCTCTACAACTCATACAAAATGCAGCAGCACGACTGATCTTCAACCTTCCCAAATTCTCCCACAACACCCCTCTGCTCCGTTCCCTCCACTGGCTCCCAGTAGCTGCACGCATCAGATTCAAAATACTGATCCTGGCCTACAAAGCCAAACATGGAGCAGCACCATCCTACCTCACAGCCCTTATTACACCTCGCACTGCACCTCGTATACTCCGAGCCTCCAGTACTGCTCTCCTGGTCCCTCCATCTCTGAAGGTAAAAGGAAAACATTCATCTAGACTCTTCTCCGTCTTGGCCCCTCGGTGGTGGAATGAACTTCCCCTCGAGGTCAGAACAGCTCACTCACTGAGCACCTTCAAACGACAGCTCAAGACCTTCCTCTTTAGAGAATATTTAGATTAACTTGTAACTTCCTTATTGTCTAACTTGTGTACAGAATCTACAACAGAGTGAATATAAAGACTGTATTCATAGTTGGGGGTCCTAGTGAACCAGAATTAATCACTTCATCGATGGTAACTTGAAAGCACGTTGTAAGACGCTCTAGATAAGGGCATCTGCCAAATGCCGTAAATGTAAATTAAATGTAAATGTAAATGTGGAAGAAAAGACTTGATGAGTTCAGGCTCATATTAATAAAGTACAGTGTTACTGATACAGTTTGGATTGATGATTCAGTTCCGGTGTCTCCTACTAATGATCTAATTAGGTAACCTGCTTGATGTAAGCCTTTGGCTAATTAATGAAGACTGAATTGTGAAGATTACAGTTGGAAACCTGCTGCACCTTTCCTCAGTCTATCCAGGACTGGAATCCTGCACGGTGCAGTTCACCGAAACAGCACCCTAAAACAACGAATTATCTCCAAGCCCTGGGCCGACATTCGTTCCCCCCAATTTTTAGATGTTAAGAAAATCCGTTGAAAAGCTGGGAGATCATTATTTGTATCTGGAGGATCAGCCGTTATTGACCCGCTCTCTGTGCCATTGATTGCGGAGGAGCTCTCCAGACCAGCGCTCACCACCCCGCTCTTCTCCCTCCCCTTCCTTCGGCTCATAACTCCATACGTTATAACTCTTGCAGTGTTGATGGTCTGCACAAGATCCCCCGTCTTTCTGGCCTGGGCATGCCCGCATGGAGGGGGAAAATAGACGCGAGAACGGACAGATAAAAATACAGGGTGTTGAGGAAGAGTGTAGCCATGAGGGACACTTTGAATTTGACACCCCTAGAGGTGTGAAATGGAGTTTTCATCCACTGCCCACCATGAAGGTGGGGCGCCACGGCGATGGAGAATAAATAGCACGGGGAAAGGACAGGGGGCTCTAGGGACTGGCACCAATTGTCACTGCAAGTCGTCTTGTCTTTGTATTAATCTCCTTCCCTTCCTGCCCAGGGAAGAGAAATCGCCCGGCTAATAAAAGGCAAATGCTTTTTTTTCCCTGGGAATGTGTTGGAGGGGTGATGAACTTGCATCGCTTCTTCGGCCTCTGGCTTGAGGTTGATTCCCTGCTGGAAAGGCGCTGGCTGAAGGGTCTTCTGTCACGTTGAGGTGGCCCGGGTCTATGTGCTGCATTTTTCAAGACCTGTGTGCAGGGTTGCATTTGGACGAAATGCATCAAAATCAACAGGCAGGCATGTTCCACCTACAGGCATCCAATCTGCTCCGAGTATTTATACCGTAGTACCCTGTCCTGCTCTCTCTGTGTAGCTTTTCTACATTACAACACCACAAAAGGTGCTTTGAACAGCTTTTAAAAAGCCGTTTTAATTGCATATCAAAGTGGGGCTAGACAATAACTGACATATTAACATTCATATTGCATCCTGTTGGAGTATCATGATGCAAAATCATTAGGAATAAAATTTAGGATAAAACTTGATCCATAATTCATATTTAATACCATTGCTGATTGTTGTTTTATAATTATACGTATCCTATGCTATATTATAGACAGATAAAAAAAAAAATGTGTCTTATATTGCACAAACAGGCATTGTGATTGGCTGAGAGGTACTTTAGGAATTTCTCACTGGTTATCCATGTTTTTTTTTTCCACATTTTCCACAGCCTTATTCCAAAATGGATTAAATGCATTTTTGCATGCAGTTCTACACACAACACCCCATAATGACAATGTGAAAAAAGTATGCTTGAGGTTTTGGCAAATTTATTTAATTTATTTCCCCTGATCATCCACCGTTGGACTCCACCGGTGGAAAAGCAGTTGATTGGACATGATTTGGAAATTCTGAGGCAAAAATTTTTTTTATCCATTTTGGAATAAGGCTGTAACATAACAAAAATGTAGAAAAAGCGATGTGCTGTGAACACTTTCCAGATGCACTGTTAATAAAAACATACATAATACCAAAATCCGGAAGGGGTTACTCCGGTCCGGGATCCGGACTGGAGTTTCACGTTTTGTTCCCTAATCGTGTTCACCTGTGTCTAAT
The DNA here is from genome assembly GCF_900700375.1 of Denticeps clupeoides. Lineage (NCBI taxonomy): Eukaryota > Metazoa > Chordata > Actinopteri > Clupeiformes > Denticipitidae > Denticeps > Denticeps clupeoides. Next base: position 16,038,841 of record NC_041718.1, read on the forward strand.
GTATAAAGCTGCCCTGTTTGTTTCTGTTCGCCGTCGGGTCTTTGTTAAGTGTTGCACCTTCACCATGTTACTGGATTTCTCCCCTGCCCTGTTCTTCACTCATTTAACCCCGGGTTCGTGACGTTGTGCGAATGCGTCCTTCTTCCTCGTCATCTGGTCATCCTCTCCGTTCACCTGCCTCGTCATGCCACCATGGTTTTGACAGTAGTATTGTTCAAAAACAGTTGCCATATTCCATATTTCCATATTCCATATTATAGATGAATGCTTCAATCATGTAATTAAATGTAAACATTTGGTCTTTGAAAGGGTGTAGTCCATGACCAAAAACAATGGATTAACCTGAGAAAGTGGCGAAAACTCTTCCGAGAGCACGGAGCCAAGAAACTTCTTTTCCAGCTCATTTCCATCTGCTAGTACTCCTGTGTGTTCCTTTGTTCGCTCTTCGCTTTGGCAAGCAGGTGGAATTTTAAATAAATCCTGCCATTTTGTTGTGCACTTTTTAAATTTCCAGGCACTTTGCTAATAAGCTCTCCATAAACCTCAAAAGATGCTCCATCCCTGACCCCTCATTACACAATGCAAAGAACCTTCCAGCGATATTTATGCGGCTTCTTTTGGTGTTTTTTTTTTTTCTTTTCTTTTCTTTGCTTATCCGAAATTAATCGGGATGATCATGACATCGATTCAGCCTGAGAGAGGATTACATTTAAAACAGGACAGAGCCGGGGTCCCCCAGAGGGACGTCAGCGCTCTCTGCTCATTTGCATCCAGTGGAAACAAAAGACGCTCATCATTCATTGTACGTGTTGTGCACAGGAGCCCAACAGAAACAGCATTTCTTGGGAAATATTCACACTAATGCTTAATGCTAGCTGGGAAAATGGATGGAAATGGAATGGCTGCATTTAACACGTGAACTTTCACCAAATATTGTAAATCATATGATTTTTGTTCAGAAAATTAGAGCTTGTTTTTGCATTTTTGACTTTTATAATTACCCAGATGACAAGTCAAACTTTTCTTTAGGACTCAACAAAGAGGTGGAGGAGGCATTTTGTCATGTGAGTTTGTGTTGTGTTCCTCAGAGACCTGAACGCCCAGCCTCTAATTTATAATGTAATAAATATTACAATTGGAACACGATTGTGTTCACTGTACTTGTTCAGTTGGGAAAGCAGAACTTGAATACTGTTTTTTATACCTAATGTAAGGAGTCTTAACATGAGGTAAGCAAATATACATATGTTAGCATGAACAATAGCCCCTGCTTTTTCTACAGATCAGAAGCCGGTTTCTTATGGTGCTTCACATAGTCTTCAGTTTCTTTGTTGGATTGAGGTCAGAGCTCTGACTGGGTCACTGTAGGACATCCACCTCTGTCATTCAGACATCCAAGCTTCACTTTGGCATTGAGCATAGGATGGTTCCTTTGTTGAAAGGTCAGTCTCTGCCATGCTCTGTTTTTCTGCAGAATGATACAGGTTCTGTTGCAGTGTTGCCCTGCATTACACACACTTCTTCAAACTCTTACATTTACATTTACATTTACATTTACATTTACAGCATTTATCAGATGCCCTTATCCAGAGCGACTTACAATCAGTAGTTACAGGGACAGTCCCCCCCTGGAACAATTTAGGGTTAAGTGCCTTGCTCAGGGACACAATGGTAGTAAGTGGGATTTGAACCTGGGTCTTCTGGTTCATAGGCGAGTGTGTTACCCTCTAGGCTACTACCATCCTACTGCCAACTCTTACTGCAGAACTTCTTGTTAGAGGGTTTGATTTCTTGGTTCTCTGTTCACTGTGATAAAAAAATATATATATATATAAAATATATCCTTTTAACATCATTGTGACTTTCTCATCCTGAAGTACTGACTTAATTTTTACCCCTTTTTGCGGTAAGAGTGGGCATTACTTTGGCATTGGACTCATTGGACTCTTTTTCCAGGAGAGCTGGCGCACAACCCACAGACGGCAAAAAATTAATTTGTCCAAAAACAAAAAACAAAACAAGCCGAAAAAGTTGAATATTTGCGTCTCTGGGAGCTTTTGCTGTGATGCCAGCATTTCACACTCTTGGATCCTTTCCACCACCTTATGTTGGACAACGGGGACGATTTCCAAATGTCACGTGATTCCATCCACGTGACCGGGAGCAACACAGAGATGAAGTAAAGTGACTCCCACAAATTGGCAAGATGGCCACTGCCAGCTGCTAGGTCATTGATTGGCTTTTGTCGACCCGACTTGGCTCTTTTTCACCTCATTTAAAGTAAGACTTATTCTGTTTTGTCTCCTCTCCTGTCAACTTTACCCTATCGTCATGTCCTTAACAACCGTGGGGTGTTGCGGCTCACGCCGCCACACGTTCGCAGGTCAAACCGGAGGAAACTTACCTGCCTCCTTGCATCCTATCTCACCGGGGTTCCTCGTTTCTTCCAACACACGCTCGCTTTCTGGTCTCGCGCTGGTACCGTGACTCCAACAGTCCGAAAGGTTCTGATCATTCTTACGATTCACTCACGTTAACGAGCAGCTCATGAAGTGTCTTTTTATGATGACAATAGTGAACAAAGTGACTGAAAAAACTGATTCATCAAACATATTTCACATCATACTTCCTTCTTCTCCTGCTACAAAAAATACTAAATATGTTTCTTGCATCGGATCTTATTCTCTATAACCACCAATGATATTCATTAAAAAAACACAAGGGGTCTGGTGAGGTCAAGTTGGAGAGAAAGGACATCTAAACTCAAAGTTCTGAGTAATATCGAAAGTATGAATTAATATTGAAAAATATGCAACCAAAACAGCGATTCGTTAGTAAAGCGAATTGGGGGGAAAAGGATTAAAGGCATCAACAAGCAGAAACCCTGGATCAGTGGGAAAAACTCACAAGGTCTGATGAGTCCAGGTTAGCTTTCAACAACAAAATTTATGAAGAAAAATCTTCATCAGGGAAAAATCTTCATCATGTGATTAGGACAAGGCGTAAATGCTGGTCATGTGACGTTAACTATAACAAAATATGTTATGTGATGGGACTAAATGGGGTTTACAAGAATTTAAAACTAGACTAAAATGTCTTTTTATTGTCGTTGACGCACTTTCTTTACAATGAAGTGGAAAAGAAAACAGAATGTGTGGTCACAAATCAGAACATCTTCTGCATCTGGAATGGATGTAGTCTATTATTGAGTCTATAAGGTAACAATCATTTAATAATAAGATTATGAAATGAGTTTGAATAAAATAAAATGTTGATTTTATCCGTTCTACTAGGTGCTTGTACTATATTGACTGGTTTAAATAGAGTTGCATTACTAAAATAAGAGACTAAAATATTTCATTCACTAAAACTAAAATGTCATCATTCTCGTTGACTAATACTAGTCAAAGATTTTCATAGATAATTCTGACTAAAACATGACATGACTAAAATGCTCTGACTTTTAGTCGACTGCATTTCTTCATCATAACACCGATGCTGCTGCTGCTGCTGCTGCATGTCACTTATTCTGTGAATTCCTGTGCACATACGTTTGCGGATTATATAATTATTTTCCGCGGAAAGCGGCAGATTAACTGTTGACAGGGCTGTGTTACCTGTGTTCACTCCCCTCCGGTGTGGGTGATGTGTGCCCAGAGCAGCTGCCAGATGGCGCGCAGTCACGACACGTCCCGCGAGGCGCTTCCCGTCTGTCTCTCCTCCACATTCAGCTCGCACACGGAGGCTCCTTCTCGGCGGACACAGGCCGGCTCTAATCGTCGCGGCATTACGCTCGTCACTGCGGAGCGTCCCAATTAAGCGAGTGATTGTTAACGTGGTTAACTCTCTCCGAGCGGAAACCCAATTGAGCTCAGTGAGGGACACCGGCCTGGTCCGGGATACCGACTGACACACCGCAATCAGCTGTCCTGTCTTGATTTCTCCGGTGGCATCGTTCTTGAGGGTGGACTTTTTGGGGTGACTGCCGAACCTTATGCGTACCTGGGGGTAGCTTGGCGTATGCAATTCTGACACACGTCTGATGTCCCCATCCCCCCCTTTTTTCTTTAGTTTGCAGTGGTTCAATAAAGTGGAGTTCGAATCTCTCTCCCCACCACCCTCCCTTCCCTTTTTCTCCCTGGGTGAAAATTGATCCAGGAAGCTGTTCAAGCTTCTCTTATGTTAATTTTCACGGAGGGTAAGCAGTTTCCGCGTCCCTTTGGACATGATGAGATTTCCTGTGTTTTGTGTATTATGTTTCTGTGCAAACCTCATAAGCCCTTTTTTAAAAAAATTAATGCACAGGGTCCATTCCCAGTGCTCCAGATCAATCATCTCATTCTTTTTGGACAGGGTTAATATCAACTGCCTTTATTAATAGCCACATTCTATTAATATTCTGTTAATCGTGTCAGCCAGGCGATCCTGATTAAGGATCAAATTGAAGAGTTAATTAGAGGAGTGGATGTGTGAATCTTCACTTATTTTGTTGTCATTACATGGTTAACTATTATTTTGCACATTAAATTTGTACTAATGAAACATTTTAACTTTTTTCTCCAGATCTGGTAGGTAATATCAGAGCAATATCACCACAATGTTTATGTCACACAGCACATTTAATTTTTTATTAGCATTATTGTAACTATCATATTTTATGTTATCAGTAGTTTATTGCGAACATAAAAATCACTGGATGGACAGTTTGCTCTGATGACAGTAATAATTTCATCTTGCATGGCGGATAAAACAGATGAAATTAGGAAAATTCAGAATGGAAATTCTTCTAAAATGTATTTTTATAAATCAGTTATTTTCTTTTTTTGCATTGATTTCTGCATGGCAGTGTATGCAAAAAAAAAAATTTTTTTTTTACCACAACTCATAGGACTTAGTCAGCCTTTAATAATACAGGGTGGTGATTTCAGCCAATGGCTCAGTAGATGCTCTGTCACAAATTTATGGCAATGACAAATGGCTTCATCATGGTGAAGGTAATTTGTGTCCTTGTAATCCGATTGAAGTCCATTCCTCTCATTCCAGATAAACTTTCTGTTGTCCAGACTTTGAAATGTAGTAGCCCTGTAGTCCTCTCTTTTCACTGACATGGAGGATGGTAGGTTACGTTCTTTCTTATTCGCTGATGCCCCTCCCTGAGCTACACAAATATTAAAGATTTCTCTCCATTGGTCATGCAGTGTCTGAGATGCTGTGAAGATGATTTGAGGCCGAATGAATGTTGTACCCTGGGGATGTCCATATTCAGTCACTACGGAGACACAGTGGGTCGCAACTTTTATTGATGCAAAGAAATCCGATTCCCTGCATGGTGGAGGTGCATGCAGCTTCTTTGTTTAGGCACAATAGGTATGCTATGTCCATCAGGGAGGGACAGGTTGACTATGTTTTATAGAGATTGATTTGGTTTAGTGAGCAACTTTTGATTTTTTGGTGGTATAAATGGAGTGAAAGAGTGCGGTGACCTTTCGTCCTCACACACAGGTCTTTTTCTTCATCTTGTGTTCTCTGTACACCTTCAGAAAATAATGATTCAGTGCGGCAGTGCGGGCTTCGGTAAAAGGTAATGATATGAGCCCCAGAGAAGGTAATTACTGTTTAGTTCAAAGCGCGCTTCTCCCAGGATTGGAGGCTCTCCTGGTAACCAGCGTCATTGTTTTCTGCTGGAACAGCTCCGAGTAGTGAGGTGTAATCACAATTTATCGAGGATATATTTATACAGCAAAGGCTCTTCTTTTTCCAGCAGTTTTTTTTTTTGCAACTCTACTTTGCATACTAAAGTTTGCACCTTTTGCAAAGAGAAGGGAAAGATATGTCTTTTCTGTGGATACTTTACTGAAACACAAAAATGATCAGCAGGCTTTTCCCAAGGCTTTGATGTTTTTTTCTGGTGGGTTTATTAATTGACTTATGCACATCTGCCGAAATAATTGCATTGTCATAAAGGGATATTGCCATTTAGGATTTCCCATTTAATTGTATGTAGAATAAGAAGTTCCAAACTAAGGAGCCCTAATTTTTAATTAATTTCATATGCTGTTATCTTTGAAGCCCTATTGTGTAATTGTCCCGTAGGGGATTCTAGCAAGAATCGAATGTAGGCCTAATCCTTACGATTACTGAAATGTCATTTTGGGAACAACAAATGAAGGGGGAAGGAAAAACAGAGTGACTGCTCAAGCATGGATCGGAAAAGGAACTGGCCTTCGGCAGTGCATTAAGGGTGTTGCCACGGCGACCCCGCCGACTGATCTGGTATGATGAGTGCGCGGCATCATCTGCCTCTCCATCCAGCTCTTGAGAGCTGACTTTGGTTTCATTAGCCTCTGATTGCACTCATGCAGGCAGACGCTAAGTGGAGGCATGCAGCCTCCCGGGGAGCGAGAGGACGTGTTGCCTCCAACCAGGACCGGGGTGGCAAACTGTCACATGAAAGGGCAAGGAGAGAAAATCGAATATCCCTGTGTTATAATTAAAAATGCTCACGCCGGAAGCACAGTCTCAATGACAACGGGCCAGTTAATCTGTCGGATATTTATTTATATTCCAGATGGGTTGGATATATGGGCGCTCATCAAAGGGAACAATCCTTTCGGAGACAGGAAGTACACCAATCATTATTTAATAATGCATATGGGATGTATCTCTATTTTTGTAATTCTTGTTGATATTTCAAAAGTGTGATGGATTATGACACGGTAGACTGCACGAAGGAAATTGACTGGTCTAGGTGCTAATAAGCAATAAATTTAATGTCAACCATTTTTCATATATTATTCACTCGAACGTGCTTAATGATGGCATGATTAATAATGCACAGGGAAAGCTGTCTATATAGAGCAAAGCCGTCCTAATGCTTTTGCTTATTATATTTCTTTTGATGATGTATGCATTATACTTTGTTAATTTTAGAGTTTATTTTGGGTGCCAAAGGTGCAATCGGCTCCTACCTTTCGGTAACTTTATATATCTTTATTATATCCTTAGATAAACTTTAATATATCCATAGAAACATTTGTTTTTGATCACATTACTCACGGGCTGCCTTTCGGCACTGCACATTTGTAGATTATTTAAAGTATCAGGAGTCTTTTGCGTCCCATCAGGAAATCTCATTAATTTGCTAAGAAGCTTGAGCTTATTACTCTAATGGAGCCACCAGCATATTGTTCTGCAAGACTCAGGCAAGGGTAAATATGCCTGTTGTGGTGTCAGTGGTGCCATCTGGATGCTTTACCACAGCGCTGCTGGGTACAATAACGATGATGCGACGTGACGTATTAAGGGCTGCCACAGACTCCTCACCGCTGTCTTATGTGTCCTGAAGACAGCTAGTGAAGGGTGATTAGCCTGCTTGTCACATATATAGTGGTTGAGTAGTAGTTGCTTTGAAATCTGGCTCACAGTTTGTACGGATTTCGGTTTTCCCCTTCAGATGGCAGAATGCAGCGTATTGTCTCTGCTGTCACTTTCCTCCTCATTATCTCAACAAGTTCAAGGAATCTGTGTTCCCATCTGAGCAACTAAAACAGTTCCCTTGAATACAAACAAAAGTTTTCAGTAAAATTATATATGCAGCGTGGTAGTAGCCTAGTGGGTAACACACTCGCCTATGAACCAGAGGACCCAGGTTCAAATCCCACTTACTGCCATTGTGTCCCTGAGCTACAGGGGGGGGACTGTCCCTGTAACTACTGATTGTAAGTCGCTCTGGATAAGGGTGTCTATTGAATGCTGTAAATGTATGCAAATTTATATTTGCCAAATTATTTTACCAACATGCACTAAACATTATGGATATTATCTGTTGAGTTAATTTCAGATTGTCCCGTATTTGTGCTTAAAGACTGAATTTTAGACCTGCCACTGTTGATAGGTGCATTGCATGGAACCATTTAACCCATTGACTTGCATGAAATAGAGTACAGTATCATTTGGGGGAATTGGAACCAAAAATACAAAATATACACACATATACACACTCACAATCTGAGACTTAAACAAAGTGTAATGCCATACTGCTCTTACAGTATTATGCTTCATGTTTCTTGCTGCCCTGTGTGCTAAGCCACAGCCACCAATCTGATTTTAATTTATGAAAAATGCAAAATATGCAGGATCCTTTAAAGTATGTTAATAGACCTGCCACTGTTGATGGGTACATTGCATGGGACCCTTTAACTCATTGACTTGCATGAAATAGAGTATGAAATATATCATTTATAAAACAAGAAAGAATATGAAAATATAATTTGGGGGAATTGGAATCAAAAATACAAAATATACACACATATACACACTCACAATCTCAGACTTAAACAAAGTATAATGCCACACTGCTCTTACAGTATTATGCTTCCTGTTTCTTGCTGCCCTGTGTGCTAAGCCACAGCCACCAATCTGATTTTAATTTATGAAAAATGCAAAATATGCAGGATCCTTTAAAGTATGTTAATAGACATGCACACTGTATTTCAATGTATTCTAATACTCATATTCTGTAGCTGGAAGACATGTGATCCGTTGTCGGCGTGTTGGTAGAATTTAATATAGTTTTATGATGTTTTATCTCTTAAATTATTTTTTTCCCGGAGACCCGGAGGCACTGTGGATTTATGAAAAAGTATAGCACTATACAATATGTTTGAATGTAGACTATAATAATAGCTGCAAAGCTGTTAGACAAAACTTAATAAACCAGAAGAATAAATGTGGACCTCCTGTAAGTGTCATACAGAAACAAATCCTGCAGCAAACCAGTCTCCTGGTTTTACAGTACACGGCTGCAGCGTGTAGCTTGTCAGTGCTTTATGTTTCAAAATGTTGTTGTTTATTTGTGCTGCTCTTTCATATTAATTTACCATTTCCAAGGCTGTATCAGACACGGCAGACTTATTAATGTGTTTATGAATATTATGTCCTCATGCGTCATACCTGCCATCAGATCTTTATGTTTATGCACTGAGACTCCAAAATATCTCCGTGAGCAGGTTTTGAGTTGATAAATAAATAGGTGAACAACATGTCCGTTTTAAATAAATTTATTAGGGTGGTAGTAGCCTAGCGGGTAACAAAGCTTCCTCACCACCTTCTGTAGAGGGACTATCGAGAGCATTTTGAACAGCTGCATCACTGCCTGTGTCCCCTGCACTTTATGTAGCCCAGTTTTTCTGTGTTGCAAGTGTGCACTTTATGTCAGTATGTAACTTTAATTGTTTAAATGTTACATGTATCTCCAGGTTCCCTGAGTTGTTTCGTTGTTTCATTTCACTATGTACTGTCTATAACATGTATGTAGCTGAAATTACAATAAAGCTCAGCTTCCACTTGTGCTTAACCTTTACCGGGCTCAATGAAACTGCTGGCCTCGTAGTCACACTGCCACTGATGGAATACTCCCTGCTCTCGGCTCAGCACTTTGCAGCACTGGGGATCAAAGGGAGGCTGGTTTTGGAGCAAATGATGAGTGACACTGCCCCCTACTTATATGCTCAAGGGGCCAATGTGACTTTCAACGCAATGAGCCAGCATGCATTCTTTATCTAATTCAATTGTGTCTTATCATTGGTGAGATGAGATTAAATTATCCCACCTTAGTTGTCTGCCCCACCTCACATCACAACTGGATTACAATAAGGTTCTGTACTTGGTCCACTGTTGCTATCTCTCTTTACAACAATGTGTAAGTCTCAGTGGGCTTTAAGATAACACACCTCGACTTTCTTAAAACAAGGATTCACCATTTATCCTGCACTTGTCATTTCACTTGCTCTCTTTGGACAAGTGTGGCTCATTTGCTCATCAAATCACTGCCATCTTCCAAGTCTGTATTATTTGATCATTTAATAAGGCCCAGACCTAAACAACACAAACGATGGACATGTTTCTGAGGAATGACAGCACGGGTAATAATATGCATCTGGTTCATAACCGCGTTCTGAGCTATCAATAGCATTGCATCTGTTTATAGTCTGGCCCTCTGGATGTCCGGGAGATGCCTGACTGTAACCTGCTCTAGGCAATTGCAAGAAGTTTCCACAACCTGTTATGTATCTGTTTTACTCCAACTTGCTCTGAACCAGCTTCACACACACACACACACACACACACACACACACACACACACACACACACACACACACACACACACACACACACACACACACACACACACACACACACATATATATATATATATTCCCATGATGTTCCCTTCTTGTAAAATAGCACAAATTAATGTGAAGTGTTCTATTATATTTAACAGTGTTGGGCGTGTATTTGCTGGCTTTTACCTCAATTGGTTTCCTTAGTAGCACATATCAGTAAATGGACTTCGAATTAGCCATCGCCTTCTGCAAATTCTGTGCCTAAGACACATTCTCTTTGTAAGCCTCTTTAGTTAAAAGCCACTTCAGGAAAGTTCTCTGAAGTGATCTCCTTTTCTCTCTCATAATTTGTTGCACAGGAGCGGAAACTGTGTGCCTTCCCCTACATGGAGATCTACGCGGAGAATGCGATCCACTATGTGTGCCCATTAGCACGCCAGAACAGCTTCCTGGTGCCAGAGGTCAGACAGGCTGAGAAGCGAGAGGACGAGTCGGACGAGGACAGAAGGACTGATGTCACAGGTAAAGCAGTCACTGAACATCCAAGATCAAAACAAGAAATCCCCAAATTATGTGTTCATCTCAAATCACAGCAACTATTATCCTTTTTCTTTGTTTGGGCTCAAACATTTATGGGTCTTGCATTTTTTTAATATCATAGAACAAAACTGTAGATACAAGACTATGAAATAACATGCATGAGGTTATGTAATAAAAAAATAAATAAATAGAAAGCAATGCAAAAAGTTGAAAATTTTCGTCCATTTTCCAAATCTTTTGCTGCTATTGCAGAATTTCACCTTCTTGCCCGCTCTTGACAACAGGGATGGTTTCCAATGTTGGGCACTTTCCTATCATTCAATGATGTTAATAAGCATCTTATTGATGACAAAAGTGAAAAATGCAGCCATGAAGGTAAAAAACAGATTCATCAAACATTCTTCACTCTCTTCAGCTAAAAAGATACTAAATATGCTTCTTGCATTGGATTCTTCAAAATGTCTCCATCTTAGTCTGCATAACCGCCACAGAAGAGGTGCATCCAAATTTTTGACTGGTAGTGTACATCCTATTGCGTAGGCCCCAACACAGTTCTGACCATAGTATTCAATCCACAAGACGTCTGACGCTGTTGCATCTGGCACTTGGGAGGTTTGCTTCCAGTATATCCTACAGATGATTGGTCAGATAGTGGGTTTGAACTCAAGTTTTACTGCATGAAAGAATGCCTCTTCATGTTAAAATTAAATCTACAACATTTATTTAGTAACTACTGATTATAAGTTGCTCTGGATAAAGCCGTTTGGTAAATTCAGTAAATGTAAATGTATTAGAGGTCCTTATCCAGAGCGACTGACAATCAGTAGTTACAGGGACGGTCCCCCAACCACTGCATGCTCACCTGGTCACTGCATCAGAGGTATACTGATGTGTTGAGTGGATATGAGCTGCAGATGATTGACAGGACTGAGACGTTATCCTAGGTGCTGGAGGGGGACGGGGACAGGAAGATTTTTCAGGCAGAAGGTATTCCAGCAGTAGATGATCCTTGCCTCCACCATGCCTATGCCTGCCTCCAAGGAGTATAAGTGATGCGTTGACTTGACACTGTTTTGAACAGTGAATGTGTTTTTTCGTTACTCAGAATGTTGAGCACATCGATATCTTGGTGTACAAGGTCCTGTAGGATAAATTGAGCCCAAATGTGTGGTTATGCATCAGTTTGGGAATTGATTCATAAGCATGTGATTTTTAGTACATTTTTAATAATTCCAAGTGTTTAACAACTTGTCGGAGTAATTTTAATGGTAATTTTAATAATAATGTTCTTATAATGAGGCTTGGACAAAAAGGAGCATTCCCAGAGGTCGTCCACGATTATTATAAATTAGATCAAATTAGAGCAAGTCTGATCGTTATCAGTGTTTGGATCCTAGATTTTAATGCAGATATTCAACGAACTTGTTTCAGCAAGCTTTTGGGAATTTTAAGTTCTAAAACTATTTCAAACAACATGAATGAGGAAAGGGAGGTACAGCCATCTTGATCAAGGTAAGGTGCTGGATTTTACCTTAATCAGATTATCAAGCACAAATTTAAGGAGCAGAATATGATGTTAATAATACAGCTCGGCTTCACAAGTACCACGGTGGCAGACTTATGCAATGAACAGTCAGTTCTAATATACTATGCAAGATCTGAAACATGTTCTCTGTCTGATGGATGATAACGCAGTAAGGCTTAGAAGGCTCCTACTTTAGCCGCGATAATGTGCTGCTGGTCTCTCGTGTTGACTGGTTGTGGCTGAAGGTTGAAGAAGTTGCAGGAAGATGCACCCTTGGTTGTGGTTTTGCTGCTTGTGCCGTTCCTCTAGCAGTTCTTTCGGTCCCGCTCTCTTGTATCAAATTCTCTGCTCCTGACTTTTTGACAGGAGATGGGTTCATTTTGATCCTCATAATAAGAAAGAGATATAAGTGATATTATGCAATACACTCATTCCACATTCACTGAGGTTACAAATCGGTGGTTACAGAGACACCAAACAGTACATGCATATTCATTTACATCGTGGCCGACCACATGTATGATTGTCCTTATATTCAGTCAACAGATAGGGCTTTCTAAGTTTTGTGACCATCCCTGTTTTTCCTTTTCTTTGATCTGAGAGGACCTCTGTAATCCTTACAGTGGTAATTTCTCCCTGGCCTGGTGTGGCGTTATCTCTGGAGGGATGCTAATGGAATGTGAAATGCGTTACCGTCTCTGTTTCCCCTACAGTCCTGTAATTGGCCTGTCACAGCGATTGTGTTTCTCTGAGTGCGCCCTGTTTAAAGTTGCCATCTTTCTTTTTTAACTTGACAGGGCCTGCGACTCAGTGCCGTGGCAATATTGACTTTGTCTTGCACAAATCATTTTCTGAGAGGAACCGCGGCTGGCAAAAGGGGGCCTGGTGAGCAGGTGGTGACTGCTGAGATGCTCTGATGAAATGAAGGATGGGGAACAAGCCAAAGCGGCATTGGGATTGAGCTGGGCTCAGCAGAGAGGAATTCGCTCATCCGCTGTCTGGCATCCGCCCTGTGAAAACATGTGGAATTTGTTTGGATTTGAAACACCTTACAACTTATTGTCAATTTTCAGGGATGCCGGTCCTTCAGCATCTGCTGCCAGGACATACATACAGCTATTTTGGTTGTGACGACAATGACAATTTTCTGTACCTCTCTTGTCTGGACAAAGTATCAAAGTCTTATGGGCTGACAGTGATTTGGTCAAATATCTCCTATAAAACAATTCTCTATCGTCTTCTAAAGGAATAATATTTCCTTCTGATTATAATGCAGGGTCTTGGATGAACGATAATTAGGACCACAGTTTTATGATTTGCTCAACCTTTGACCTCATGCCTCCGCCTGCATCGCATTAATTCTAGTATCTCATGGTATGTCATGACATTATTGGGAGGAAGCTGCAATTTGCCCTTTAATATTTGTTTAAGGTTAGAATAAAGATAGAAAGAAAATAGTTGTATTTCTGTTCCATCTGTTCCCAAGCAACATTCTGGCAGCAGCTGGTCACATGATGTGACCATAAACAATTAAAAAGTGCCATTATCATGATGACAGTGGCATTATTATGAGTTCATGATAATGCCAATGTTTGATTTTGCTGTAATTTGTTGGTAATGTAACTTTTGACACTGTTCTCCATTGTGATTCCAGGTGGGGGAAATAATAGAGAATGTTCATCTGAGATCTTATTAAATGCTGGACTTTAAAAGTAAATTCTGGCGCTTTTTATTTGGTTGCATGCTTTCATTCGCTGAAACAGTGTACCTCTGCTGGTATGTATTACATTTACATTTACAGCACTTATCAGACGCCCTTATCCAGTAGTGACAGGGATAGTCCTTCTGGATGGTAGTCTTTTGGCTCAGGGACGAGTGTGTTACCCACTAGGCGACTAAGTACTCTGTCCTGTGGCATCTGGAAGTGCGAGAGCAGATCCAAGTCCTCTTTGGATCATTTGGATCAGACTAAGGGTTCAATAATTGTTACATCATTCAATATTACATGATCATGAGGAATCTGCTTTTGGTAATATGTTTTTAATCACACCTCAGTCATGAGATTATTTAGCATCCATTTTCAAAACGCTTCATGCTGAACCGTTGCCACTCATTTGATGAGATTATATTTGTGGTGCTTGTCTTTAGAGAATTGGCCTCTTGCTCCGAAACTCTGGCTGAATGAACATCAGACAGGGGTCACTTCGTCTTGGTGACCCCACGCCAGTTGCTCATTTACGGTTCTCAGCGTTCGTTCTTACTGAACTTGTCTAACTGTGAGCACTGGAAGTGGTGCTAGTGAACAGAGGAGCTGGCTGTCAGACCTCAGTGCAGATCAAGGGTGCTGTGTTCCCATGAGTGTAAACGTACACAAGTAGGCACATCACACACATCACAGTTTGCATTCGTTGTGTATCTTGAATTGTGCCCCGAGTAAGAAACTCAATGCGCGATGTTCCCAGCAGCTCTTTCCAAGCGAGTACGCGCTTCGGCCTTTACACTGGTCTCTTGATCATGCCTGATGTGCAATTCAGAAGCTTGCCGGCCAGTGAAAACACGGTTCTAGAGATTGATGCCGTGGTCATTACTCAGACGGGACAGGGGCTTAGTTCCCCGGGAGCTGCACACTGGCGGGCTCTCTTAATTAGCGGCAGATCAATCACGTCTGCCTGGCTGCGCCTGACAAGTGTGGGATGTGAACCAAACTCCTCCATTTGGGAGATTACTAATGCGGGCAGCACGAGGGGGGGGGGGTCACCATAATCCACTGTTTTCCACGTTGTTGAAGTAGAAAACAAGCACATAGAGGATGCCCAGAATGGAATCACATTCCTTTTTTTATATTGCAATACGCCGAATACACCGCAACTATACTGTTTGCCATGCAAATAAACATTATTCAGTACCAATTTAATCAAAGCAGAATTACAGTTTGTGGGAGTGGCTTTGCTGTAGCTGCTGAGAGGACACGAACACGAATGCCATGGGCCATGACTAACGGTTTCAATTAAACTAGACATATGGCCCATCAAGTATTATTTGTTGCCAGCGTTATTGAAGAAACTGCACTTTGTCCTTTATTAAAGCTGCTGCTGAAAGAAAGTGCTGCGCAAACCCGTAAAAACTTTTCTTGCTCAAGACGTTCTTTTAGCTGTTCCAGCGCGAATTATATCGGTTAGCCCATTTGAACAGCTCTAATTAAACAGTTCATTATTAATATGATTTGAGAAAGGCACTGGCAAAACATCCTCTGATGTTTGCCGCTTTCAGTTTGGCACAAAGCATCGAAATGATTCCAGAGTATGAGCGTGCGGGGAGTTCCCCCCTGAAATACTCCTGCGGGAAATAATGCTCTGCTCAATAAATTAGCAAACCGAATAAAACAACGCGCCTTTAAAACCCTCCTCTACTAGTCCTGGATTACAGCATGCTACTTGTGGCTTGTGCGTGGCCTTGGACCTCTGTGTTAAGTAACCGTAAGACGCAGGTCCATTACCGTCCCATCGTTTTAATTTTTAATTGCCATATAATTACATAACTACCGGGATGCACCTACAGGGCAATTACATCGCAGTTAGCGGTGACACGTAGTAACCGGGGTCGGGAGGAATGGCGTAATCATGCAGTAGATCGAATACAGGCCTGCAGTCAGGGTGCACTTTCCTGCCACTCCCCACGGCCAAATGGCATTTTGGGTGTGGGACCTGAATACAACGATTCATTATATAACACACAAGTCAACGGGGAAAAAAAAAGATAAAAAATGACAGAATGATAAGAAATAACATTACTTACTTAGCATCAAAAGTAATTAGTTGCATTACCTTTCAGCAGACACAACCCCATGACAGTTCTTCTTATAAAAATCAATCCACTTTAGTGAAGTGAAGTGATTGTCACACGTGATACACAGCAGCACAGCACACAGTGCACACAGTTAAATTTGTCCTCTGCATTTAACCCATCACCCTGAGTGAGCAGTGGGCAGCCATGACAGGCGCCCGGGGAGCAGTGTGTGGGGACGGTGCTTTGCTCAGTGGCACCTCAGTGGTACCTTGGCGGATCAGGATTCGGACCGGCAACCTTCTGATTACGGGGCCGCTTCCTTAACCGCTAGGCCACCAATTGTTTATTGGAACAATTAACTTTCAATCAACCAATCAACAGCACATCAGCGTTTTGCTGAAAATAATATCTGCTTCCACTTTCTGCCTCATGCTGCATCATTATTGAGCTGATACTGCCCTGATATGTCGTGCATACACGTCAAGATAAGATAAAAATATTTTCTGGTAATGCAGTATTATATGGGGAACATATTAATAATATGGTATCTCTTTATCGTTGTCCATCATATTTCAGACACTGACCTGATTGTTTCAGCAATTTCTATAATCCTGTCATTATTTTCTCTCAGCAGCCTGTTTCCATCGATGTGGTCTACCTCTAATTACCATCTCTGGTTCTCTTTAAAATATGTCTCTCTAGTTTGAAGGGGTTTAAAGAACAAGAGCCCTGATGCTGGGCTAATAATCCCACAGGGCCCAATTTAGATACAAAACTCAGGCAAATGCTATCCGACGGTACTTTTCCGAAGCTGGACCTGCCGCTGTCTTGACCGATTGCCAGTTGTCGGGACGAAGCTTCTTGTTTTGAGGCCTCGTCCTTTTGTTTCTCTGAATAGATCAGTTACCTGAGCATGGGGCCACACTGTCACGCCTGCGGTTGTTGGGCATGTGCATGCAGATTGTGTTCAGAGGAGACAAACTGCTCTCATGGGCTGATTTCTGTGCGCCGGCCTCCTGTAAATGAGTCCGTAAGATCATCGCTCATTTCCGTCATCCAGGCAGGCTCAGAATTGTTGAGAAGCGGACTCGATAATTAAGCTGGTGTGGATGGAGTTGTGACGGAGAAAGGGGGGGGGGGGGTTGAGTTTTGCACTCTGTTAGGGACCCTATGTGTGTGTGTGTGTGTGTGAGAGTGTGTAATATTGTACCCAGCTCCCATATGATGTCGTTGGAGGTGACAATGATCTTTTTGGAGGGTGTTAACCAAGCTGAGAACGAACTGGACTCAGGTGAGGAGGAGCTGAGTTCCCAGAGCAGGACAGGCCTGGACCCATCGCCTGATGACAAGTGCAGAGCCACACATCTGCTGACCTTTTGACCTTTTGGTGTTCTTCATGGATCATTGCTTCTCGAAACACCAGCATTTTGAATATGCAAACTCGTTCCACAATTCATCTTTAATAAAACACTAACAAATCAATCACTGACACATGCAGATTATTTATATGGCCGTGGTTATGAGGATGTAATTACGCAGGCCCAGTGTGCTTTATTGATCCTGAACAACATTCCAGTGTATTTTGGCTGTGGTGATGAGAGGGGTGTTGCGTCTCTTGCGCTAATCACTTCTGAAAAGGTCTCATATTTGCCTACCTATTTCCAATTCCTCCATTTACACTCGATGACTGTGGAGCCTTCACTTAATTGAGACGCCAGGGCTAATTTGCAGTGAGAGGTGCGATAGGTGCAGTCATTTCACTCTCGCCCCAAAATGATACAGACAGGACGTTGTGAGGGGTCAAACGCACATACCGCAGACAGAGAACTAAAGGTCACTGTCGAGTACTTTCTTCCTTCGCTTTCTTCCTTCCTTCAATTTATTCTTTATTTCTCTGCTTCTTTCATTATACTTTAAATCACAGTTTAATTATGCATATTTGTACTTCTAGAACCCATTAAGCCCCATGTACAAAAACCTTATATGTGATCCCAAAATATATGTGATATGTGAGAATGATAAAGTGAGACATACAGTTGGATTAATAGTGTGTGAATCTGAATGAATAATGAAAAATGAATGTCAATGGTGATGATAAGATGGACAACTAAATATTAAAAAAAGAATCTGTGAAGTGGAAGATTGCATTTTGTTTGAACATTGCTGCTAGCATTGAACACGATAGTGAATAAACATTACATTGATAAGATTTTAATTTGTTAAAATTGCACATTTATTGGATTGTACTGTTTACACTTTCAATAGTGTAGATATAACAGTGTAGATATAACATCCACAAAAACCCAGACTTGCTATTAAAGTCTCATCAGTCTTATCTTCGATGCTGTTGAGTCTCTCTGAAATTTTATGAATTTTCCTTCCACTGAACAATGAAGAACCCTTGCCATTCTGAAAAGGCCTCCCCTCCTTTTCTGATTAATGTAGACATTTGCTTCTTGCCCTGTTAATTGTGCTGGGCACGGGTATGAACATAATGGATAAATTTTGTCTTTTCGCGCTGTTGGTTACATGCTGGAACCAACCTGCTCTGTCATATCTGTCTTTAATGTAAAAAAATATAGGGGAATTTGGAATCGTAATTGACTGCTGTATGTGAGAGGGTTTCATGTGACCTATGAATAATAAGGGTGTTGTCATGGTAAGATCCCATTAACATGAATTAGACCTCGTAAATACAGAAATGACTGATCATTAGTATTCATCAGGCCTGACTCGTACTCACACTGTCTCGCCGTGAACACGTAAACGACTAGCAATTTGCAGTCTCCTCTGTGCCCAATAAACAACATCGCATCTTCATGACATTAATGTGTTCATACTTTATTGCCCGTGGATGTCGCCTATTGACCACTGAACATTGCTGCAGAGGTTCACCTCGCTTGTGGTATCTCCAGAATTGCAGTATTAGAGGAATGGAAGTGAGATTTTGATGAACGTTTATGGCCGAAAGACACAACTGAGAAGATGCTGAGGTGAACTTGGACGGTTTCACTATATACAACAGAATGTTGCTAAGGTCCTAAGGGACACAGATTTGTAATGTATGATGTGCATAAAATACTACACATTTAAATGCAATGTGATATTTCAGTTTTTCTTTGTTAATAAATGTGCAAAAATGTCAACAATTCTGTGTTTTCCTGTCGGTATGTGGTGCTATGTGTACATTAATTCTGAATTCCTTTAGCAATTGCAGAATTGAGATTATGTTTGCAGTTTTTTTCTGTCTTGAATTGTGTGAAGGTAAATATATTATTAGGCAAGCGGACTATAATTAGATTATTTTAATCAGATCAGTAGTTATTACATGTTTATTACATGCATATTTTTCTTGTGTTGAAAATTAGATTCTTTATGGGTGTGCTATGCATACCCATTAATTATTTAATTAATTTTTTATAGAGGGGGAAAATTATAGTTTGTTCAGGTCCATTCTCCAGAGAAGATAAGTTAAAACTTTTTAGGGAGAAACACACTTTCATTTTAATATTTCACTACATACTGTCATAACTTATCTACTTCGAAAGAGCTATATTATCATGCATGCAAAAATAGCTGCTGGAAATATTTTTTGGACATGGGAATAGGCATCATGCTGATGTATCACCTATTTATCTGACCAGGAGTCAGGATCAAAGATGTGCCTTCATCCCAGACAAAGAATCTGGGCTTCTCAGTCTCCTCCTTTCTCGACCCATTGTGTGAGAAGCTGACTTTAATAGCCGTTGATTTGTTACAGCATTCAAAACTCTTAAATGTCATCCAGGGATGAATAGGGTTGGAGGAGAGGCTGTGGGAGAAGATGGAGGCATGAGAGAAATGAACTGGTTGTCTCGGGGAATTGTGATTGGGCGATGCGTTGGAGGCACAAGGTGGACATGCGTTTCAGATTGATGTGACACTGTAGCCCCCTGTATCCCCGGTGTTCCCGATCCTTCGCTGTGATTGGTGGAACGCTCTCAGCCCTTCCCTCGGCCTCGGTCCCATCTCCGATAATAACACGTTTGGAGTTCTGGATTATAGCTGGCACTATAGTGGAACCCATGGGAGACTGGTTGCCTGGATGTCATTTTTTGTACAATTATCATGTTCACCTACGTCTTTTCCCTCCAAATAAACATGGCCTTTCCCAGTCCTGCAGCAGTTGGACAATACTGTAATTTATCAGATGTGCATTGGGGACCGTTATCAGGGGCGTCCAAATACTCACGTCAGATGATTTTACTGTAAAACCTGGTGAGAACCGGATCAGGTAGAATATTTATACAACATTGTTGTTGCAATATGAATAAATAATGAATCGTTGTATTCAGGAATGTGGAAAATAGGGAAAGGTCGGGATTTACAGAAAAGGATAAAACACAAAAGAAACATGATCATTCGTGAGAGCTGTCAATCATTGGGCTCCTCCCATTTTAAAACATTATTATACATTGTGCCCTCGGTGACAGACATAATTACACACCAACAAAAGGGTAGTTAGATTATCTTCTTCCAGATGTGGTTCTTTCTTGATTTATCTATTCATGTTAATCGATTTAGTCCAATGACATTTGCTCCATCTTGAGTGTCTTTTCTGGTGTGTCCAGGTGCAGACTCCAACAGTGAGAGCAGCTACAAGAGCCACGATGTCCAATCAGAGAGCAGAGAGACGTCCCTGGCTCCATCCAGTGCCCCGTCCGTCCGTGACCAGGACAACAGAGATGACCCGAGCGAGCGAGGAGAACACAGCGACAGGGGCTCCAGTGGGTCTGTTGCGAGCGGCTCTTCGTTTGAGGAGCTCGGCCTGGAGCTTGATGAAGATGATCACAGGGAGGAGGAAGAGGAAGAAGCTCCTCCAAAGACCACTGCAGACGGGAGCCAGTCAGTGGCTGGTGGCGAGGAGTAGGCTGATTTGGGAAGATGTCTGGTTTTGTCATTTTGATGTTAATGTTTTTTCTCTTCATATGAACAGTTGTTGGCTCTTTGGCCCTGATTTTATCATCAGATCATCTGTGATGATATCAAGAATACCTAGTGAACCACTGATGGTCAGCTAAATCTTGAAATTAAGTGGAACGGTAAAGACTATAAAAATTCTATAATTCCTTTGCAAAGAAAAATTGTAAAAATAAACCAGCAAAATTGGATATAAAGTTTAAGGTTTTTTTCCCACTTATAAGTATAATAACTGACAAAAAATCTCATCACTCCACATGGTTTAGGTTACAGCACAAATCATCTGCAAATCATCTGTCAGCTGCTCGTGTCAGATCTTCAGACCTTTAACATTATAAAGGGATGGTGTAAAAAATAATGAAGGGCTCTAGTATTTTTTTTTCTTCATGTTTAATTTCATTAGCATATTTTATAGTGCATTGCAAACACAAGTTGATCCTGGAGACCCAGCTCTGTTGCTGGTCAACATGACAGACTTGTGTGACATGATTGTTCTCTAGTATAACCAAAAATACGGATAACAATGAAGTAACGTACGTTTCTGTTCTTTTCTCTTTTTTTAATCTTCTGTTCGTTTCCTACAATGAACTGTTTTGTTCTGTTCATACAGTGAAAAGTTTATTCCAGAGCTAAGCAAATTATAGTCCTCGAGCACCGGCATCCCACCGATTTCTCCTTCCAGCCACGCTTAACGGAAGTTAGTTCACCTATATTGGTTAAAGCGGGTGCACTTTTTTTTCGACAGTTTTGAAGGAAATATTGGTTGAATGTCTGCACTTGAGCGCTGTGATTGCCTTCTTTTCATTATGTGGGCATAACTTTCACTTTCCCAATGTTGAACTTACTTGAATTAAATAAAGACAACGTGTATGTTAAATCACTTATGTAAGTATCTGATCTGAATAATTCTGCCGTCCTCTGCATGTTCCGCTTGAAAAATATATATATTTTCCTTGTTTTCCTGTTCCTTTGGTCATGAACTGGTCCTATGCTGTTTTTTCTTTTATAATGACAATTGGAGACTTGAAGTCTTTTATCTTAAAGGTCAGTTTGTGATAAACAGACAAAAACAGTCCTATTCACTTGTTACCTAATTTAATGTGTGATATGTCAATAGCAGTGGTCAAACTGTCCTTTAATAAAATGTTTCTTTCTTTCTTCTTAATAATGTGTTTTCAGTGTTGCCTGCGATGCCTCAAACCGAACAGAGCTTAGATTTTGAAAGAAAATTTGTGAGATTTCATGATAAATCTTTAAGAAATTATTTTAAAAATGTCTTTATTTTTTTTTGCCCTCCCAAGCTCTGTACACAAACTGAACTCAGATTTGTCCATGGTGTTTGGGCCTTGAGCAAGGCCCTTACCCCTGGCTGCTCCGGAGCCAGAAAAGCACCAGCAAGGATGATACTTTATTGATAACAAGTTTTTGTGCCGTTTGAAGTCGCTTCTGAAGCTGAATCACTATCGGTCCTTTTGGGTTTGGACCCAATAATCCAACCTTGGGGCAGTGGTGCCCTAGTGGGTAAGGCAGTGGACCCGTAATCAGAAAGTTCGAATCCCGTGACACTGAGCAAAAGCACCGTCCCCACACACTGCTCCCCGGGTGCCTGTCATGGCTGCCCACTGCTCACCAACGGTAAAAAAGCGGAGGACACATTTCGTTGTGTCACCGTGTGCTGTGCTGCAGTGTTTCACAATGACAATAATCAGTTTTATTCACTTTCAGAGCCCTTAGGAACATTATAGCTTCATGTAACAGTGCAGTTTGCAGTGATGGCCGCCATTCAGGGGTTATCGGTGAAAAAAAAGAATACGCTTTTTTTTTACGCACACAGTCATTAACCACACACACTGAGCCATAGGATCTATAAAGCCAGCAACCCCTTTTCTTTTCTTTCATGGGCACTTCCGCAAGAGGACATTTATCTTGATGGACCCATTAAAACGTTCTTAACCACACGAAATGTGACAATTTAATGGTTCCTCGATACAATGAGGATTTTTGCACACAAATGCAGCAGTTTCCTGAAATACTTCCTGCCAGTGATAGAAACTGATCATTAGCCTCAGAATTCTGTCCGGTTCAGCCTACAGCAACTAATAAAAGAGGCTCTGACTGCGGTATACGCTCCTACCGAGAGCCACATTGTGACCTCTGCACCTAAGTGGCGGTGTAGATACAATGCAGACTTAACAGATACATGTTAATACATGTTAATGTCATGGGGAGGGGGTTCGATTAAAATGTGAATGCTCTTATTCAACCTTTCAAGGATGGATTGCATGCTGGTGCTGGAAGGGAAACTGCTCCATGGCATAAAAGGAAATAAAACAAAAGAAACTGAATTCATTATGCACGACTGGATGCCTTAGCTGTGTAGCCTTTTTGCTCAGAAAACCTCGACTCTGAAAATCACATATTGGGGTTTGTATGCAGATCGTTCATGCACCAAGGTGTCCAGGCGGCAGGTTGAGTGGCACCCAAGGGCCATCGAGCAATTACGTCGCCTGTTTTGGTGCCCTTTAGGGCCACCCCGTGGCCAAAGAGATTCTCCATCATATTTTACAGCGTTATTAATGCAGCGTGCCCATTTATATTCTGCTTTACTATGTGCAATATGAAAGCGCACATTTGTATTCTTTATATTTAGGGGTTCTGTCCCAGAGCAAATGTTTTTTTTTCTAAAGAGAAATCTCTTCAGTGTCTGAAACATAATATTGCAATGAAAATCAGAGCAAATATTCTTAATTGGGTCAAAGGGACGGGATGATCAAAAAAATAAAATGAACAACTCGCGTCTACAGCGGGTTCCCACAGATATGGGTATTTATCACGATCGCTTGTTCTTCGTTTTTATCGTCAGCACAACATTTCTGAACGTCTGTGCTTAACAAAGGGCGAAAAGGTACCCGAAAAGCAGGACCTATCCCCCCAAATTCGCCAGCTTTTCACAGCCAAGGTGCAGAAGGAAAAGGGGTTAAAGGTCAGCATGCGTGCCCCCCCCCCCCGGGAGAAAACACCCCGCGCCAGAACTTGCACGTCGGTCCGAAACAGCCCGCTTTAAAACCGAACGGAGGCGGCTCCCCGCTTATTACCCCCGGTTATTACCCCCGCTTATTACCGCGCCCGTCCTCCTTCGAACGGGGACAGTCGCGCGTCGAACAGGGACAGTATCCGCATCCGGATTCGCGGGAGTTTTTATTTTCCGTGACAGGGAAAAAAAAGTGCGTTTCCGCCACTTCCCGCCTGTTTCCAGCGACTTTCCCGCCTTCGTGGGTTTTTTTTTTTTTCTTTTTCCCCCACGCAGGGCGGAACAGCAGCAGCAGCAGCTTCCCGACGCCCGTCCCCGCGTCAGCACCGCGGACAGCGCGCAACTTCCCGCGAAAAGTGGGACCCATGCAGCCCAACTCGGAATTCCTCTTTTCTTTTTCCCTCCCCGGCTGCCGCCTCTGGAATTCCACACTTGGCAGGTACGTGGGTTTTTTTAATATGATATATATATATATCTCACGCCGTGTTAATTGTGCGTGGGACGCGGATTTCGGAATTCCCACGTCTCGGGGTGCGTCCGGCGCGGCAACTTGAGCAAGTTTTGGAGAAACGCGAGGTGCAGCCCGCGGGAAATGTTGCTTCGTGCATTTAGAACTCGGCTCTGTTGCTTCGCAGCTCCACGCGTCGTGTTTTGGGTGAAAAGCGACCCACGAAGGAGAAGGTGTTTGCGAAATCACGTCTGCGGATGGAACGGAATTATTTTTCCCCGCCATTAGTGATATTCATAGCGTTCCGGCGTCATTCTCGCCCCTTTTTAATTCCCCCTTTTGTGTGTGTAATTATGCGATGTTCACCTTTCCCTTCCACTCAGTGATGAAATCAGGTAGTCGCGTAAATACCAGCGTATTCACTGCTCGATCCGTGTAACGCGTGATCTCATTGGTCAGTGGTGCAGGGGCAAAAAAAAATGTAAATTGTTATACACTGCAGCGCAGCACGCGGTGACACAACGAAATGTGTCCTCTGCTTTTAACCCATCGCCCATGGTGAGCAGTGTGTGGGGACGGCGCTTTGCTCAGTGGCACCAGTGGCGGATCGGGACTCGAACCGGCAACCCCCTGATGACCCGTTAAGACAACAAAGGCGTGTGGTGGCCTAGGCTGCTCCCCTGTCATGGCCGCCCAGTGCCCACTCAATCTTAATTAACTGTCCGTGAAAAATGACATTTTTCTTTTGCAACTGTTGGTTGGTTTCAACGCAGAGCTTTGCCAGAGAGAACCGTGCCCTTATCTTCTGAGCCCTAACGGAACCCACTTCCCCTGTATCAGTGCAGCGCAGCGTCGCCAGTGGCCCGCGGCTAAAGATTGCGCCCACGCCGCCGGACGGGTGGACCGGAGCCATTCCTTCAGGTTGTGTGGAGAAGCGTGGCGGGGGCTTATCTGAAAATAACACAGCCGCGCTGGAAAAGCCTGGGGTTGTGGTCAGCCGATGCCAGCCTCGCCCGGGTGCCTCGCTCCTTGGGCCTGTTGGGTGTTGGTGACCCATTTAACCCTTCACCGTGGTGTGTGGGGACGGTGCCTCGATCGAGGGGACCTCAGTGGCACCTTGACGGCTGGAGATTTGAACTCGCGACCTTCTTTATTTACGATCCGAGTGCTGACGTGTAAAACAGTCAGAGCGATTCCGTTACCGCTCTACTCGAATTACACCGCGGAACGATTAATTGCTTTAGGACAGCTGACGGCCCACAGGACGTCTCCACGTGGGTTCGATTTGAACTCAGTCCGCGAGGAAATCTACGCCGTGCACTCCTACGCTCACACCATATGGCGGAAAACATTGCTTTATGGTGTGTAATGGATGGTCTAATCTGTTAAGAATTACACACTACTTGTGGCTTCCCTCAATGACTCGAGTGCACATGAAACCAGATCGTTGGCTGAAATATATTTAATGCAAGAGGAAATGTCTCATCTCACCACTTGGTAACGCCTCACGGGGGCAAGTTGCGGTGTTCTCCTGGTAAATAACGCTAAAACAGCATTTACCAGACGCCCTTATCCAGAGCGCCTCACAATCAGTAGTTACGGGGACAGTCCCCCCCTCGCCTGAGACACTCGGGGATAAGTGTCCTGCTCAGGGACACGACGGTAGTAAGTGGGGTTTGAACCTGTGACTTTGTGGGCGAGTGTGTTACCCTCTAGGCTACTACACCCTGTGTTTAAACCGGCGCTGCAAGCTGAGCATGGGGCTTGTTTGCTGTGTAGTGTAAGGTGAAAGACGTCCTGAGGATTTTGCATGAATAAATAGATAAACCGACAATGTTGACGACGATAAAGGCGTTAAGTGATGCAGAATGAAATCAGGCTCCACCCATTTTAAATGTTTAATACAAATATCATTACAAATTTTACATTTACATTTACAACATTTATCAGACGCCCTTATCCAGAGCGACTTACAATCAGTAGTTTCAGGGGACAGTCTCCCTGGAGCAACTTAGGGTTAAGTGTCTTGCTCAGGGACACAATGGTAGTAAGTGGGATTTGAACCCGGGTCTTCTGGTTCATAGGCGAGTGTGTTACCCACTAGGCTACTACCACCGCGAGTTCAAACGCCAACAAATGGCGTTGAGTGTCCAAAACTCAACGCCAAACTGATCGGTCAGCACAAGTGTAGGTTTCGGTAAGTAGTGAAGTGTATGTAATATTTGATTTTGCAGAGTAAAAGTCTAGATGATCTGTCAGGTAGCAGAGAGTCCGTTTTGATTGACAGCCTACTAATTTCGTTTGCTTCAGTGCTGCACTGACTTTCAGTTAGATCAAGATACTATATTTATTTTTATTTGCACTATTACTACTGTTCCGTTCTTGATTTCTATTGTTGCTTTGAGTATGCTTTTAGGACAAAATAATTTTTGTCGGGATTAAATAAAATTTTTCTTTTGATATCTGATTTAAAAAGGTCAGTAAAACGTCTTGCTTCTAAAGAAAAGTTGGTCTTGAAAAAATTTCAAGATAATTTAGCACTGAGCATTATTATTTGTTGCTTGTTATTCTCAAGAATGGCTGATGTGATTATAACTTCCAATAAGTTCCTGTTAAGAAACAGGAATATAAAAGGAAAGGGACGTGTCCACAAAGCAAGATGAACTGGGAACTCAGGGTTAATACGGGTCATGAGTTCAACACCACTTTGCAGTGTGCATTAGAGTCTGGGTTAAATTCTGGGGGTGAAAGGGTGCTAGTGACCAACGGGTTAGACACCCACCTATGAACCAGAAGTCACAGGTTCTAACTCTGGATAAGGGCATCTGATAAAGGCAGAGCTTCAGCTGGCTGGTGACAGTGTTTTCTTTAAGTTTTTGGAAAATTGGAAACTATGGCTCCCCGAGGAAACTAGGGTTCCCCGAATGATGATGAGGTGATGTGACGATGTGATGGAATAAGTTTGTCTTGACACCACTTGACTGGTGTCCAAGGTATGACGGCACCAGACAATGAAAAGAGGCTTGAGGATGTTGGTGAGGTTGACCAGTTGTCGAGCCTCTGTGATGTTTCACGAAATAGGCCTGTGCGGTAGGTAATGCATAAAAAAAAAAAAAAAAAAAAAAGTGAAGTCATTGTTACATGTGATACACAGCAGCACAGCACACAGTGCACACAGTGAAATTTGTCCTCTGCATTTAACCCATCACCCTGAGTGAACAGTGGGCAGCCATGACAGGCGCCCGGGGAGCAGTGTGTGGGGACGGTGCTTTGCTCAGTGGCACCTCAGTGGCACCTTGGCGGATCGGGATTCAAACCTTCTGATTACGGGGCCGCTACCTTAACCGCTAGGCCAGTTCCTTGTAAATTTAGGGTTTGACGGTGGTGACAGGCACTGGTAACCCATGCTTTAACAGCACTTTGAGTAGGAAATGTATTCATCCCTCTCGCTTAAAATGATTACAATCAAAGGGCTTATTAAACAAGCCCATTATTGTCAGCCATTTAGGCACTTGTGAGAATGAAATGGACGTTTGCCAGTCTAACAGTCTTATTTTGGCCGCTGTACTGTAACTTGTTATTCCAGCTTGCCTTGTTTCTGGATTGATTGCTGCCGGGGACACACTTGGCACAACAGCCTAAATATTTGGAGCCGAAGATTTTATTTGCTTAGAGCCTTACAGCAAAAAAAAAAAAAAAAAAAAGACATCTGTTTAAAGGTGAAAATTTTGTAGATACCCAGGGATTGAATTTTATGTCGCGTGTGTGCTCTGTTGGTGTTATAAATAGCCACAATGACGCTTTCATTTTCACTGGATCGTCTTCAGCCACTGCCCATTGCCAGTTTTAAAGTGGTTTGTCTGGCGATCCAGAATGGTGATGTATGAGCCTTTCTGGCCTTCATTTAAAAAAAAAAAAAAAATCATCTGCTCATGGTCTTCATCTGCATATAGATGACCTCTACCTGGCGTCCATGTATCTGCACATATTAATACTGACCCCCGGGTGTAAGTGTTAAGAAATCCATCAACGTATTAGCACCTTGCAAGACCACTTTTTGTGCAATTTTCACATTTGTGTAGACACACACACACACACACACACAAATCGCTTCACCTCCCTCCCCTCCATTCCTTCACACTGCCTGGTTTGAGCAGTCTGTGGAGTTTGGCAGTGTCCTCGCACTCAAATTAAAGAGGCCATCTGGTGGAGCGGAAAACACAGAGCTAACGTGGGACTGGGAACAAAAACAACTCACAATCTTACTGAACTATGAAGCGAACAATTAAAATAGACTGCAACCATTATTTGGACAACTTGACGCCATTGGCAATTAGTTCCTCTCTTAAATGAACAGGCACTGCAGTTGTTGCACAGAAACCTCCATTTCTTGATTTTTTCAGTGGAGAGAAAAGACGTGAATGAATATCCCTCCACCGGCCACCCTCTGAGATTCTGAGGAACAGTGAAAAGTAAGAAAAGATGAGAGGTAGAGATTGGCCAGGCTGTGGAGTGGGGTGATAGCGGCCTCTCCTGGGACCCGTGCTCAGTCCGGGAAGAAAGGTGGGAGAGCTTTTGTCACGCTTCCATATTTACCCAACACGTCAACAAATCTGGTCTCCGGTTATTTAAAAATTGAGACAGTCCATATTCCATTGCTCGTGTTAAACTGGCATTATTTTCTTTGTACCTGTATAATATTCGCCACACACCGTCTATAAATTGATCTTTAATTTTTTTTAAGAAATACATAAAATAAATGTAACTGACTGGGTTTCAATATTTTATATTCTGTAGTAACACATTATTAACCCCCAAATGCTCAAATTATGGGTTGTTGAATGAGACGTATTAGGTGTGTGTTTGGTGCTCTGATATTCAGTCTGAAGTTTGAAAATGTGCCGGGAGGCTTTGGACTGGGGGGGTTAGAAAACATTGATACAGCAATATATCGTGATATATTATGCGGTGATATAGGTACACAGGATACGATACAGGGACATCAAATATGTATAATTTTGAATAAAAATTGTTCCAAAATTAAGTTTAGAGTTATGTTGTTTTGACTAAATTATGTAATGTATTGTGATCCACACAGATCTCGTATACCAGCTCTGTTTTTACATTTTCAGTGAACTATAGAATATCGCAATATGTGCAGCATTAGATTATATCATGATGCGTATAATATCGTGAGATCCTTGCTAATAGACGCCCCTAGCTTGAACCCAATTTATTTCTAGAATTTGCTGGAAAGGATGCAGCGAATCTGTGCTGCTGTGATAAAGGCAAGGGCTGGTGATTTTCCATGGTGCTCAAACGCGAGCTTTCGCGGCCATTAAAATTGCTCTAACAGTGGATGTTGTTACATTCCCCGTCCACAGGCAGTCAGTTGCGGTTGTTGTTTCTAACGGTCCCAAACTTCTGCCGTGTAGCGTGCATGTAATGCAATTCAGGACAGCTAGCCCCCCCCCATCCCCCTGATTACTGTGACCGAACAAGACAGCAAAATGCAGCGATTGAGGCATTAAAATGTAGCACCGTGCTGCCAGACACCAATTTTTTGGCTGTGAGGTGCGCCGTGCAGACTGCTCTCCCAGAGCAGCGAGCTGAGCTTTAATGTTCGCCTTTTCTGCTGTGGGGCCCGGCAGAAATGTCTGACACCCTGCCTTCCCTTCAGGCTTTTCGCAACACTACCTGAGAAGCAGACTGCAGCGCCGCAGCAAGCCGAAGCATCTAATGCAACATGACATGTTCATTTTCGCGTTTGTTGCCAAAAGTGCTTGTATGTCTTTACCCCACGGGCACATTCAAGGTAGTCAGCGTCTCCTGGGCCGATCTCATTACATAAACTATCGAGATGTTAAACTAATTAAGATCTCCTCCCCAAAGAAAACAGTTGTTATTGTTGACAGTAAAAGGCATCAAGGACCAGCCCCTCAAAAAAAAAAACTTCATAGCTATAAGTATATTAAGGTTAAGTGGGAAGCCAATTAAGCCTTTTGGAAATGCATTGTGGGTAAAAAAAAAAAAGCACAAATAACCCAGTGATCCCAGAGGACCCCTGTCTCCAGCCAGATTGGCCCAGTTGTCCTCCTTGCCCATCTTTTCGCTCCACACTCCATCTTGTCTGGCAAGTTTCCATGGAAACAAAGGGTAGAGAGAAGGGCCCTAATGAGTGCAAGGATGTGTCTTGGTGAGATGAATGCATGCATCTCGGTGTGAAGAGACATGCTTCCACTCCGGCCGGGATCACAGTGGCGTGGGTCTCACATGGCTGAGTCGGAGAGCCTGGATTACAATGAAAGGAACGTTGCATCAGGAGGTGAAAAAAAAAATAAGAAAATGAAAAATGAAAGAAAGAATAAACTCCCGAATTTTGGACTAAATCCAGTGCTGGATGAGTCATCCAGAGAATGGGGCTTCGCAGGCTGCCTCCACCCAAAGTACACAAATCTTTATTAATCTCAGCAGAAAACTCTACAAGGGAAAAGCTAGAATTCTTTTTTTTTTTTTTTTTTTTTAGTAAATTAAATTATGCGCAGCAGTAGTACATTAATAAAGCCAGCAAGGCAGAACATTGTTTTGTCAATAGGTAATTACGTGATTTAAAAAGTGGTTTGTTCAAGAAGTGATGACATTTGCTTAAATATTCTGCTGATAACAGCCTCTTGGGGGAGATTCAGAAATGCCCAGCATGTGAAAAAGAATGTTGCTGCCCATGTCCATGTCGAACCGGGCACATACTTACGAGCGGACATCACATTTTTTAAAAACCTGGAAATATTCTAGCTTTACGATTATTGTGCAAGAGTGTTGCATTTCATCTTGTGTTTCCAAGAAAAGCCTAAAGGCTGGCGAATGGCAAGTCACTGGAGAAGTGGACTGAGATCAGTGGAGCGATGTTGGATTCAAACAGTCAGCATGTAATTGGACGTTCTGGAGAGGGCTACGACACTGAGTGTCTACAGCTATCCATCAACCATGGAGGAGGCCCTTTGATGGTTGCAGACAGGACCATCAGACTCCGATCTACATTACAACATCAAAAACTGACATGTTCCTTGTTGTATTTGCCTGTAACAATAAATCACTGTACCTATTGACAGCATGATATTAAGAAGTGTCTCAAGGTAAATTCATTCAAATTGTTGAATGATTGCATACAGCAAACATATGCATATTTGAACATACATAAGAAACACTTAAAACAATAATGAACAACCCTGGGGTTTGGGTTTGATATAAATGTGATGGTTTATGGCTGTGTGTGTGTGTGTGTGTGTGTGTGTGTGCGATAGAGAGAGATAGAGAGATAGAGTGTGTTTGTGGGTGCAGCGAACGTGCATTGAAATGCTGTGACGCGGTAAGCCTGAGTAGTCTGGTGGTACATCTCTTCATGGGGTCAGACAGGAGGGACCAGGCTTCACAGGTCCCTGAGGCCTGGAGGTAGGGGCGGACGCACTCATCCCTGAGAGAGCTGTCGCCCGCTAAGCAGCGCGAGCGGCGCAGCGCTGCTCAGAAATGCATGGCGGGCATGCCTCAGGACTTCACCAAGCAGCGGCGTCCATCTCAAACATGCCGCCACGGGGCTGGATGAATACTGTAGCCTTCTTTTCTCTTCCTCCACATGCGGAAGGCATGGAAATAATAATAATAGAAAAAAAAAAACTCCCCAGTCTCCTTTCTCTCTGATGCCCGTGACTCATGCAAAGTGCTCCAAGTAAAAAAAAGAATAAAAACTTTCACTTTTCAAGTTTCATCGGGATGTTAAATTCCCACAAAGCTCCAGCAGTTACGTATGTCTTATCACACGTCTTTCAACGTGTTAAACCAAAAAAAGAGCACCATGGCACATTCTGTTTTGAACATGGTGTGAGCATTATGAAAAAAAAAAAAAAAAGACACGCTTTTATGAACTATTTCATAAATATTGCAGTGGGACAGTAGCGGACAGAATAGGCTTCACACATTAACAGTAACCGTAAAAACACGCTGCAGTTTCGCACTTAGAGCGTTTCTCGCTCTCATTGTGTTTTTTTAAATGGATTTGATCATCTTAATGGCTACAAAATAACGTTATTTATAGAAAAAGATGTGTTGGGTAGTTTTGTAAAATGCATGAGCCATCAGATCTATATACACTGTGACCTTTTTCCTTTTTTTATTTTTGCCGAACGAATATATTATTAAAGGGAACGATGAGTCGTTACACAAGCAGAGTTCAGAATAAGATCTGGGTACACGGGGTACAGGAAGGGTCAGTGTCGGACAGCGGTCTCATTGTGCTGCAGGACAGCCACTGAAGCCACTTCTGTTTGATCCACAGGCTGTGATCTGCGGACCTAAAAAGAAGATGTCACTGAGGCTGGAGACAGCGCCCGCCTGCACAAAAACAAAGTGTCTTTAAAGTCCGGCCCCGTCGAGTGAGCGAGCGAGAGCGACAGAGGGAGTGATTCAGCCCGAGACATAGAAGGAGGGGTCGAGTGACCTGCTTAGGGACATGATGGCTGGGAGGTCCCCGCGGTTCAGACCTCCGTCCATGTACTGGCTCCTTCAGCTGGGCCTGCTGCTCTTCTGGTCCCACAACTTGCAGGCTCTGGCCATGCCGGGCTACAGCACAGACTCCAAGCGTGAGATCACTATAGAGGGGGACCTGGTGATCGGCGGCCTCTTCCCGGTACACCAGAAAGGGGACGGCGCCGAGGACTGCGGGCGCATCAACGCCCAGCGTGGCATCCAGCGTCTGGAGGCAATGCTGCTGGCCCTGGACGAGATCAACCAGGACAGCCGCATCCTGCCGGGCGTCAAGCTCGGCGCCCACATCCTGGACACGTGTTCTAAGGACACCTACGCCCTGGAGCAATCGCTGGAGTTTGTGCGCGCCTCCCTCACCAAGGTGGATGACAGTGAGTACACCTGCCCCGACGGCTCCTACGCCATCCACGATGACGTCCCTATGGCCATCTCAGGTGTCATAGGAGGTTCCTACAGTGATGTTTCAATCCAGGTAACACTCGCATTTCTTCCTGCTGTTCAGGAGATATGTTCCGGTTGTCACGTTGCCTAGTTCACCTGTTTGAAATTGTATAATAACATAGTTAAAGTTGATCTTCTGGGTTTCAGAATTAATCACATCAAAAAGGGTGGTAGTAGCCTAGTGGGTAACACACTCGCCTATGAATCAGAAGATCCAGGTTCAAATCCCACTTACTACCATTGTGTCCCTGAGCAAGACACTTAACCCTAAGTTTCTCCAGGGGGGGACTGTACCTGTAACTACTGATTGTAAGTCACTCTGGATAAGGGCGTCTGATAAGTGCCATAAATGTAAATGTAAAAAAAGGTTGGGGAGTCAGAATATTTGCATAACTATGTAGACGTTATATTTAGGTAAATCCCGAAGACCCACGTTAGCACTCCCCATGCACTACGCCACGAAAACATTGCTCGACTTCATCAACATAATGCATTTACTGCAATGGCATCGCACATAAAAAGATGAATTTTTCCTTTCATTCTCTGAACCTCCTGCAGTACGGGGCCCATGTCCGCTGAATACTAATGTGAGCCAAAAACACATGGCGGTTCCTACTCGGCCGAGCGTGGCAGTTTAGACGTCACTGAAGGGATATCACAGGCTGTAATTGGGAAACGGGGCTGATTAGGCCATGTTCGGTAAGATGTTAATATGCAGCCTTAATGAGCTGCCGCTATGCGCTAAGCGTTGGTCTACCTTCTGCCCATACGCCCGGCTTGTTTAATTGACTTCCCTCCAGTTTTTTTTTTTTAGGAGCCTCCTCCATCAGCAATTCACACCAGCAGTTAGCCTGTCAGATCCAGACATCCCACAGATGTTGAGCTGGGGGGGGAGGACATGATAGCTAGTGACAGTATGATTACTTTTTGCCACGGCTTCTCAAAGTGACTCGCTAATTGGGCTGCTGTTACTGAGTATATATGTCTCCTTCATCGATATCATCACCCGCATCGGAACAAAGCCGATAGAAGCAATGACACACTTCCCGAGTAGACATCCATCCAAATCAGCTTTGGGGAGAGCGCACAAGAATGAGTAAGGAAGTGCATCCGGCAAAAAAAACAACCACACACATAAACAAGCAAAGCTCATGTCAGCCTGGCTGTTGGCAACGGCTGCCCTTGTTTCATCCTCAGAAGCTGTAGCTCCGCGGAGCGGTGGTTGCCGGGTGAGGGAGCGTGTTAATAATGCAGAACCTCGTGAGGGTGGGGAGGGTCTCGCTGTTATATTGCTTAATCATTATAAAGCAGATGTAGGGAGCATCCTACTGACTCTCATTCAGACAGACTCAAGTAGACGTCACGTCTTAAAACGAACAGTTTCATTTGAATCTACGCGGAAAAAGGCGAAATCAGAAACCTCAGTAAACCGGATAACCATCTCGTCCCGGCACTAGCAGGCATCAGCCACCAGGGGCCGCAACTGAACACTTATTAAAGTTCAGTCATTAAACAAGTTATTTGTTAATTTGCAGTACTTGTTCAGTTTGCTGATCTTTCTTATGCTGTTCTTATTTCCCATTTCCTTTAAGTTGCTCCTCCTACACCTCTACCCAATTTTACATGGAGTCATGCGGTACGGCAAGGTACCCACACACGGCTCCCCGGCACATTTCGCTGTGTGCACTGTGTGCTGTGCTGTGTATGACCATACACACTCCCCTTTTTGTTGTTTGGTTTCTTTTAATAAAACCGTTTTGTTTCAGTTGCATCAGCACCCTCCATTTCAGTGTGTGCAGAGACTCTCAATCACAAAGAAATCGCTAAAGAAACTGTGGTTGCAAATAAATCTATATATTTCATGGAAATAAATACTTTTAATTAAAAATTTCCCTGTAATTTTTCATGCTCTGCTCTTGCACAGTACACCAGACTGTTAGGCTTGGGGGGAAGCTGAAGGCCGTTCCGGAAGATTTACTTTACATTCCCAACTCATAGAACATGCACGTCTTGGAAGAACATCCCCTTCCTCAGACAGTCTGGTTCATGGCTCCAACCTGCTAACAAAAAGATCAGACATTGAAGACTGAATTGATTTTCGCTTACTAAGTTCCCGATAATCAACAATATGCTCAATAAGAGATGGATCTATTTAACATCTATTTAACATCTTCTTGTAAAATGCTTTCAGATACAGTGTCATCAGCACTCAGATCTGGGCAGAAGATGAATCGGTGTGGCCTGTCTGGAGAAGGTTGTATTTTAGAAAAAAAGGCTCATCGACAGTTTGGACCAGTGAAACGCGCCAGGGGGCGCAGTTGATTGGGCGTCGCCCCAGGATGTGCGGCTGCTTTGTTAACCTTGCTGCTGCGAGGTGTACCAGCCGGACATGGCCCAGAGTCTGGTCGGTGATGGCATCGCTCCCACAGACTGGGCACATCGCGTGGTAAAAATTGCCAGGAATTTGGCCCTGAACTGATGCTCATGCCGCTCTTAAAGGGGAGTTTTTTCAGGAGATGTGAGATATCATGCAAGACAGTGTAATTAAATGCTACAATTAAATGTAAATGCTACAATTAAATGTAATTAAATGTTAATTATACATAAACTGAAATAGATTAAAACTGAAAACTCATGAAAACCAGAAGATATTCATAAAATAATTTTTTTTGCATGATGAATGGCACAATTTTGACGACACTGAGATGCTCAAATTTCAGATCACGTTAATATCAAGAAGAACTTGACCCACATGTTTACAAAATCGAATTACAAATTACACTCAAATTTCCATGTGAACTTTCTGCCAAGAGTTAAACATTTGATTCATTTTTTTCTACGCGTCCAACATCAGACGCTCCGTGATAATTGGTAATGCGCTGTGTTCTGCAATTACAGTGAAGAACATCTAGCCCCAGGGCTTGCTTGTAATTAATTCATGGTTGAGACTCCAGCTTTTTAAAAACCTGGACAGGATCCTTGTTGTGTGTGAGTCACTCGTGTGAAATGCTCTCTTATAGCAGAGACCAGCGCTGCCAAGCGTCAGCAGTGATCTGTATAGGTGATTTTGGAATGCCATTTAGCGCGATTGTGCCGAGAATGGTTCACAATGCATCTATTTATTAACTACTGTAAGAGGCAGAGATTTACCGTGCTGTCGAACCTTCAGGGATGTTTATCATGTCCTCGGTGACAAGGCGAGTCACTGGATAATGAGAAGCGGTGCTGCTGTGAGGCTGCATTGACAGCACACACACACAATCACATC